>NW_019417190.1:31156-41329 GCF_000390285.2 Anoplophora glabripennis | reverse complement strand
AGGGCCACCTTAGCAAAGCGCATCCCAGGCTGCATAGCCGCACTACCCTACCCAACCATACCACACATAAACATGACACTACCCCCGGGGTTTACACAGACGAGCCGGCGAAGCAAGAAGAGCGCCAGAAGAAAGGGCCCTAGCCGGCGGGGCCCAGCCAGGACAAAAGGAGGTCCCACAAAGCGCCTACACCGGCCGCATTTGCGGTCGGGGTAGACGACGGATGGGGCCCACCTACGAAGGCTGTCCAGGCCTACACGAGATGAGGCAGGATAAAGAGGGATAATCCCCCTCGATCCCAAATCATTGAGGCCAATTTCTAGCCATGGAATAATGGCGGCGGCGGTTAGTCTGTGGTGAAGAAGAAGAAATAGTTTGAGAATGTGAAATCCATTAAATCCTAAATTCAGAAATTTACAATTTTAAAATCTTGATCACCCGGTTTTCCTTACATTGTACGATTTGTATGTTAACAAATTATAGCGCAAGTAAGTATTTACATGATTTTATTGGATTCAATATATCACTTACGTTTTTTTTAAGGATGGATGAAGTATCAGAATTTTTTAAAAGTGGTTTTCTTGGTTTATATAAAAATACCATTGGAAAAAATTATCAACAAAAAACTTTAGAGGACAGAGTCAGTAATTTTAATAATATGAGGCGGGAAACAAGAAGTACATTAATGCATCTAAAACGACAGATTGATAACATGACACCACCTGAACCATCTAAAATTATGAAACAAACTCTTGAAAGGAAGGATATAAAGAAGTCAAATGAACGATACGATTTGTTACAGAAATGGAAAATGGAAAAGGAAAAGCGAAAACTTGAAGAGAAACAAAAGGCGAAACCCGTGTTTAAAGTATGTCGTGTACCTGATGAAATTAGTTTATCAAACTTAGACGTTGTAAATAAAAACATGAAAGGGAAACTGATTGAAGAAAATGTAATGCAAAGCCTAAATAAATTTGCACCATCAAACCATACATTTCATCCACCAAAAGCTTTAAAACCTATTCATATAAATTCTGCTAATAACTGTATTCAGTTAGATAAACCGCAAGTGGACTTATTTAAAATTAACACATTTTCAAATTCTTTGAAGAAAAATAAACATTCTTCGAGAGTTACAGGTAGAGAGGGTTCTGTCTCACGAACAAATACAAGAGCTACAACTCCTAACCGACGACTTGAAAAGTTTGAGATGAATAATAAAAGTCCTCGCAACAAATTAGATGAAAATAAAAACAACTTTACACCCACTAGTATCAAACAGAAAACAACTAATTCTAAAATAGAGAATAAAAATGTCAAGCCTAAAGCAAAGTCAACAACCTTGCCATGTATTAAAGTAGAAAGCAAAAGTATATCTGCTACTGCAGCCAAACGAAGTCTTGGGAGGAGTAAGAGTAATACACTAACTAAAATACAACTTATTTGTTAATTAATTCTGTTTTAGGTTCTGTTATTGAAAAGAAAATCTCAAATAATTATAATCGAAATGAAAATTTTGTGGAAGAACATTCTGAAAACAAATCCTTAAAATTATCTCGAAAACCAGTTGTAAAAACCTTTGAGTGGAATTATGAAGAAGTTATTGGAGACCAAGGTTTGTCTGCAGGTAATAAGAGTATTAAAACACCTACAGCTGTTACAAAAAAATATAATAAGACACCTAGAAAAACGCATAAACTTCACTTGTCAGATGTGGAATTGATTAATTTTTGTAATAGTGCGACAAGGAAAAAAAGTGACCCTCAAAGTATACCAAAAAATATTATGGAAGTCAGAAGACGATTAAGAAATAATAACCCAAATTCTGAATTAAAAGGATTAGATAAATTTGACCAAATAGAAAGTGACTCAAAATCTCGAAATTGTACAGTTGGATCTGCAACAGGATCTGCACCTCCAGATTATCCAATAGATAAAAATTTGACTGACTTAAATAGCTGTTTTCATACACCTCAAAAAAATAATATTTGCGAAGATTCTCCAGTTTACATAAGTCCTTTTGTAACCGTCTCTCGAGAAAAGTCCAGTGCAAGGAAGGAGTATCACATGAGGTACTTTGGGGTTGAGCGGTCTCCTGAATTTGGTGTAGATATTTTAAATAGTACAAGTCCTAAAGCAGGAGCTGATTATTTTTTAAAAAAGCTTAACAGTGAGGTAAATAGAATAGAAATAACTTGTGATATGTGGGAAAATTACAAAAATTCAAATGAGTTATCAGAAGAAGCAAATGACATGATAAATGTGGCTATAGGTCAGTCAAAGTTACTAATATCTAAAAAAATTGAGCAATTTCGAAGTTTAATAGAATAGTGCAGAACATGTAAATATGCAGAAAAACCTATTTCTTGTGAAGATTTGCATGGTTTCTGGGATATGATTTACATGCAAGTTGAGGATTTAAATAAACGGTTTAATAATTTAAATGTATTGAAAGCAAATAACTGGCAAGAAATTGTACCAGAGAAAAAAATTGTTGCGACACGTGGTAGAGGCAGATCTAAGAAGGCTTTAGCTAGTTCCGCACTTAAAGATCTTATCAAAGCTGTTCGTCTTAAGAAAAAATCAAAAACTGAAGATGAAATTAATTTAAATGTTCATGTTGATGAAACCAAAGAGTTCAATGGTGGCTACTACTCAATTAAATCGCCGGTTAGAATAATAAAGGACACGCTTGTAATGAATGAAACTGCTAGAAGTTTCAGAATGTGTTTTTTAACTAACCAGGCTAAGAATCTCAGGAGTTTTTCACAAGGTTTAACAATGATGAAAATTTCTCAAGTTATTAAACACAGATATGGCGTAACATCTAGTAAAAGTATTTTGAAAAATGATTTATCAAAACATGAAAAATCTGTTTTATTTAAAGTAGATGTAGAAGAGGACACAAAATCAAAATTAGTTTGTGCAACAGAAGAACTGTATGGCGATAAAAATGTGGAAAACTGTATTAACAAGGAAAATAATGCAAATGAAAGCAATAGGTTTTAGTTCTGCCACCTCTATATAAGACGTAATCTAAATATCGTGAAAATTTATTACTATTTATTTAAATATTGTTACATTAATACTTTTTATTTTTGTATTGAGTACTTTTGATATTAATTTGTTTACTAGTTTTTTTCCTTTTTTAATATAAGTAATGACGTATAATGTCATAATTAAAACAAATAAAAGAATTAAATATCCGTATTAACTAGGTATACCTACTTCAATTCTATCATTGAATTCTACGTTTTCTTTGCTATACCTATTTGGATACCTACACAAAATAGATCTTTACTGGAGTAACTGGTTACTAATTGGTAAACATTACAGAATGTGTACATAAAATTAATGAGGTAATAAGTACGTCTCTGTAAGTACTTATATCTCGGATACAGTATAGAAAACGGTACATTCACTGCTCAGTGCCCTTCTTTTGTGGACCACAACCCCACTGCTTTAAAAGTCCAGTAAAGGAATGCGTGATCTATGTGCAATAGCAATTAGCAAGTCCACCGACAGCAGTCATTTAAAGCGCCATAAAAAATGAAACTATAACTCCGCGGTCGAAAGTATAGAGAGTGACTCAGACATAATATAAAAACACTATTACCATAATGCGTATAAAATATAAAATGATTTTTATACGGTTCAATATTATTTATCTTTATGCCGCTCGCTACGCACATCGATAGAATCTATAATCGTCTATAGACTGAATTACACTGAACGTCGATCTATATTCTATCTCTGTCTTTTGCATTTGTTAGGGAATAGGGAAATGCTTTTTTAGTGGGTGTAAACGGACTTGATTTATCCGTCCTGAGAAACGTCATAGCATAAACGTAGACGAGGGGTCTAATTCAATGGCTATAATATATAAATTAAAAAAACACAACTGGGACGTTTTAAAATGCTGTAATAATTAAAATGGATCAAAGTGCCGGTTATAGCAAACCGTAAAAATTATTAGATGTTATGTTTTATTATCTTTTTTCAATATTTTCTATATTTTGTTGCCTTTTACGCAGACACGCCAATGGATTTTCGTTCCCGGCACGCTTCATCCCCCTTACTAGTCCAAAAGCTAGCGATGAGTCACTCTCTATAATTTCTACCGCGGAGTTATAGGGTCAATTTTTTATAAATAGGTTAGATAGGCGGTGAATTTACTGTTTTCTATATATCTCGGTGAAATTTATGATATTTGACATGTGACAAATTTATATTTGGTTCCACAAAGTGAACCGTATTAGTCTAAGATCCCGACTTAGATCGCCATTAATCCATGGCTAGAAATTGGCCTCAATGATTTGGGAGCGAGGGGATTATCCCTCTTTATCCTGCCTCATCTCGTGTAGGCCTGGACAGCCTTCGTAGGTGGGCCCCATCCGTCGTCTACCCCGACCGCAAATTCGGCCGGTGTAGGCGCTTTGTGGGACCTCCTTTTGTCCTGGCTGGGCCCCGCCGGCTAGGGCCCTTTCTTCTGGCGCTCTTGCTTCGCCGGCTCGTCTGTGTAAACCCCGAGGGTGGTGTCATGTTTATGGTGGCCCTTAGGCTCGCAGGGAGGGGAGGGGTAAGGAGGGTGTCAGATTAAAGAATTATCTGAAATTTGCGCATGCGTGTTGTTGATATGTTTGGTTATGTTATAAAGAAAGATTGTTTTGTTGACTGTTGAATGAAATGTTAACTTCGTTTCGTTCTCTCATTCACTTGTCTTGTGTCGAAAAAATCAAATTATTTAAATTAATCGAAATTGTGCTTGAAAATCTAGAAAAAAACAAACAAAATTTCCTTTCACAAAAAATAAATTTTGAAAATAAATAGTAGGTATAAATTTTTCCGATCTCAATTGACGAACCAAGAGGTTGGTAGTGTGTACGAGGTTCAGTCCCTGACGCAACAATTCGGCATTGAAATATCTGAAAAACTTGTTCCCATGTTTATTTAGTCATACACCCATATACAGGTCTGGTCGAACTAAACGTGGAGGTGGTAGAAATGTATACGCCCAGTTGAAGAATGCGCGCGCGGGCAAACGGCGTACACAGACAACCGAACTGGGCGACTGGGCTATAATAATCTCAGCTGTTGACAAGTGGCTGAGAAATTGCCTAGCAGTGCAGTGCAGCAATGCGGAATTTGGTATGATTCAGGTAATTTTTGTTTATTATAAGCACCTTCTATTTCATTTATATTACAATTGCGAAATGGAGAAAGAGGGATATTTTGTTTACTAATATTATTACAACGTGACGTTTTGGAGACCTTTTGAAACGGAACAAAACGAAATTAATTTACCATCAAGGGTGTCTCATAATTAGCTGCCAACCCTGAACAGGCCGATTCTATGATCAAAACTAAGTAAAAAAGTTTATATGAACATGGGTCCGGAAATGCTTCCTAAGGGCACAGGGACCCATTGAAGAGGGAGGAATGGAAATCATTTTTTTGCAATATCTCTCAATNACAAATTATGTTTTAATTTTTTTGATGTAATAAACTACAATTTGATAAAAATTGACCTTTTAAGCATAATTTCGTGGCATAGATCTTATTTATTTAATTCCATGTTATTACACAAAGTGTTTACACACGTCAAAACAGAAAAAAGAAAGAAAGAAGCACATTAAAATAAAGTAAAATAGGTCATAGACTGAATAATAGTTATGTAATAAAACATAATAAAATAGTAAAAAAGTGTGCATACAAAATAGTAGATAATTAAAATATAATACCAAATAAACAAAGGGTAATACAATACATTAAATTAGATTACTCACAAAAAACTGTTTAATATCATAAAAGGCATTATTTATTAGAAACATTCTTATTCTGTATTCTAAATTGCATGAAAATATAAGTATAACTAAATTGCATGTTGTGTTTACAATGTTCGTTATGACCCCTAGAACATGATGGTTCAAAAACTGTTTAAAATAACGTTGTTTTGGTTAATATAGCGCTAAAGATTGAAAATATTAAATTTTAAACTATATGAATTTGCAAGTGCACGTTAAATAAACGTAATATAACATAAATGTACAGGAAAGATTTAATAAAACAAAATAAATTATTGTAGTTAAAGTAAAGCCAAGTAAAAATGCTTTAAACTGATCTGATGTGAGTATTATTTATTTAATTATTGTACGTGCGTGCGATGAGAATTTTAAAAAAGAACTTGTTATAGTACTGAGAAACTATAAAATAACGTCAAAATTCTAATTAAAAACTACGTGAAATAGCGGGACATTTCAATAGCTATTCAACTGAAGGCTAAAGTAGCAATAAACGTTATTTTAATCGTTCGCATTCACAATGCATATTACTTTTGAAATCTTGTAACTCAAAAATTACAGCTGTTAGCGTAATAAACAAATAGGTCAATATTTGCTCAAAATGTCTAAGAACTCAGACTCTTACAATTCAAATTATTTTCAGTAAAAGTTACAAGTTTAAAATGTCTCATATCTATGACATTAAATAAATGACTTTCATTACATCGGCATACAAAAAAAAAGTGGTCTGTACCTTTGATTTGACCCAATAGGAATCCGAATCTGAAGTCCGTTTAGCTCAAACACCCCCAAAATTTTGAGCAAAAATATTCGAAAAAATTTGTTCTGATCAAGTTGGTTTCTTATAGGTATATTTTGATGTGCTAAATCTAAATCTGAAGTGTTTTAAGCATACCATACCCCCGATTTTGCAAAAATCGCAAAAATAATATCGAAAAATCACCAAAAAATAGCGAAAAATCGCCAAAAAACGCCAAAAATCACGTTAGTGAGCGCACAAAAATTCCAACGAATTTTTTCCGACCTTGATGTATGTATTTTTATACGCTGAATTCGACTCTGAAGTCTATTAGCTGTATCCCAGATTTTGCAAAAAAAACTCAAGAAATAGCTAAAAATTTCAAAAAGATCATATTAACGAGAGTGAGAAAATTTAGAAAGAAGTTTTCTAGATGTTTAAATGTCATGGATATGACCAGGCTTTCTTTGAAGATACTCTTACAGTTTTTTTCTTTTGTATCGAACTCTTTCTGACCTATGGAGCGGGTTTCTCTTTCTCTTCTGTCTATTGTGATTTGTTTCTCTCTTCAGTGTCCAACAGAAATCTGCCATAATGTTGATATCCCATTTTCCTTGGTATCAATCCATTTCACTTATATCTTGATGGAATCCTTGTTCTTCATTGTATATTCTTTAAGGTTTTAAGAAAAAATAGTCAAGGTGAGAGTATATGAAGTGCAATTTAAGATTCATCAAGCAATTTAACTGTTTGAAAAAGTTCGCTACAAAAGAAGAAAAGTGTAAGAGCAAGATCAAAGTAGGCCAGTTGAATTTATTTGGAACTAATTTAAATCCATGACATTTATTAACGATTTTTTCGGATTCGCGATTTTCATGTTTTTTTGCGATATTTTCTGATTTTTGCTAAATTTTTGGGTATGAGGCTCAACAGATTCAAATTCAACTCCAAAAAAATTTATCAGAACACCTGATCCAATCTGGAAAAGCTCTTTTTAAATTTTCTCACTCTCATTAATATGATTTTTTGCCATTTTCAGCTATATTTTGCGTTTTTTGCAAAATCTGCAAAGGGGAGGAGAGGGGTACAGCTAAAAAACTAGAGACTCAAATTCAACGTGTGAAAATGCATAAGAAATACACTTGATGAAGATTTTTGGTCATTTTTCACAATTTTTGGTGATTTTTTGTTATTATTTTGGGTTTTCGCAAAATTTGGGAGAGATGCAGCTTAAAAAACTTCAGATTTGTATTCAGCACATCAAAATATATAAGAAACCCACTTGATCAATTACAGAACAAGTTTTTTCGATTTTTTTTCTCACTAACGTGATTTTCAGTGATTTTACACTATTTTTTGCTAATTACTCAAAATTTTGAGGGTGTTTAAGCTAAACGGACTTCAAATTCAGATTCAGCATGTACAGCATGTATAGACATAAAGTCTATAGGGTCAAATAAAGGACCACTTTTTTTTGTGTGCCGTTTCTTAATCGAAATCTTTTATCAAAAAGTATTGTTGTTACATTTTTATGCACTGCCTTTTGTGTTGAGATAAATGATGTTATGGTTTTGAATATATAGGATATAAACAGATCCATATAAATACAGGAACCCCTAAAAGCGTAACAGAATGTATGGAAGATATCAAAAAGTATATTATAAGGACATAGGAACGCCATTTCGAACATGTAAAATTATTGAAGTCGATTTTGTAGTTACTAAAACTGTATTGACTATGAAAAACGTTACATTATTATATTTTAATATTCTGTAGATATCCCAAACTTCTTGAGAAAAAAATGTTAAATCAAGAAAATATTTTCAAACGTGGACAACATGACAATTTTTTACATCGTAGTCACACTCTATATTTTTATAGGCGCTGTTGAGCCCAGAAGGTATTTATTAAGTAAAAAATAAAAAGATACAAAAACACATTCACAACAAGTCCAGAAGCACTTCAAGGCATGATATTGTGTACAACAATTATTAAAATTCGGCAAATAGTACCTAACCTGTAAAAATCGTTAGCAGAAAATTTCCAATATTCAACTCTATAGAAATGCATTTATCTCAAAATGAATAGTAACCAAAAATATTAGTCATTATCTCAAATAAAAAGAAAAAACATTGACCAATATCAGCATTTTTTTTGTAAATGTACTATAAAGCATTAAGAAACCTTATTGGCTGAATTTTGAATTTATTTCTTTCCAAAGCGATAGTAACAAAGAAATAGGCTTTGAAACAGGACCAGGAGCTAATTTATTTGAAAATTTGAAACATTATTTAATGATTTCAATATGTTATAGTCTTTCCGATCTCATTTGAAGATCCAAGAGGTTGGCAGTATGTACCAGGTTCAGTGGCTGACGCAGCAACTCGGCATTGAAATATTTGAAAAACTTTTTTCCATATTTATTTAACCATACCCATATACAGATCTAGTCGTTCAGTTGAAGAATGAGCACGTGGGTAAACATGACACACGTGGTCACACTGGGCGACCTGACTATAAATTCAGTTGTCAACAAATAGGCTAGCAGTGCAGTGCAGCAATGCGGAATTTGGTGTTATTCAGATAACTTTTATTTATTATAGGCACCTTCTATTAATCATTCATATTACAATTGCGAAAAGGAAAAATATGAGGGATATTTTGTTTACTAATATTATTACAAAACGAAATTTACCATTAATATAATAAAATTGTTTGAGGATATAAATAATTAAAATGTTGTTGGTCAAATGAAAATGAACATATAGTAGACATTTTCTACACATTATATACAAATTATTATAATTTTTTACCTTTAGCAGCAAACTTTTTTAGGGACGCCTATGAAACTCATTAAATTTTATTGCTATGCTAGACGTTTTTAATTTTTATACATATTAAACTGATTTGAAAAAGATTATACCTATTTAACCACAAACCTAGATTTATGTATCTAATATTACTAATTTGATTTTAGTTTTTAATCTTGCCGTCCATTACAGAAACGATATCTTCCACATAGCCTTTCATACAGACGGACGCCAGACGCGCTTTTGTCTTTTTTCTTGGAGTATGTGCATTTGCATTTCAAATTCCAAATGTTTTTCGTCCTCTTGTTGATCTTCGATATCATTAATTATAGTAACAACAGTCCGTATAACGATTTTCTTATCATAATTCATTTGCGATACAAAGAATTGCAGATTGTAGCATGTATAAACATTTGTATTTAGTAGAGAGTGATAGAGGTTAGATTAGATCGCCGCCACGCCGCCATTATTCCATGGCTAGAAATTGGCCTCCATGATTTGGGATCGAGGGCGATTATTCCTCTTTATCCTGCTTCATCTCGTGTAGGCCTGGACAGCCTTCGTAGGTGGGCCCCATCCGTCGTCTACCCCGACCGCAAATGCGGCCGGTGTAGGCGCTTTGTGGGACCTCCTTTTGTCCTGGCTGGGCCCCGCCGGCTAGGGCCCTTTCTTCTGGCGCTCTTCTTGCTTCGCCGGCTCGTCTGTGTAAACCCCGGGGGTAGTGTCATGTTTATGTGTGGTATGGTTGGGTAGGGTAGTGCGGCTATGCAGCCTGGGATGCGCTTTGCTAAGGTGGCCCTTAGGCTAGCGCGGGAGGGGAGGG
>NW_019417190.1:0-29953 GCF_000390285.2 Anoplophora glabripennis | reverse complement strand
CCTCCCGCGCTAGCCTAAGGGCCACCTTAGCAAAGCGCATCCCAGGCTGCATAGCCGCACTACCCTACCCAACCATACCACACATAAACATGACACTACCCCCGGGGTTTACACAGACGAGCCGGCGAAGCAAGAAGAGCGCCAGAAGAAAGGGCCCTAGCCGGCGGGGCCCAGCCAGGACAAAAGGAGGTCCCACAAAGCGCCTACACCGGCCGCATTTGCGGTCGGGGTAGACGACGGATGGGGCCCACCTACGAAGGCTGTCCAGGCCTACACGAGTTGAGGCAGGATAAAGAGGGATAATCCCCCTCGATCCCAAATCATTGAGGCCAATTTCTAGCCATGGAATAATGGCGACTATGTCTATCTCTCGGAACAATTTGTCAGATATATTTTTCGTTAACTCCGAGTATCTTCAGTTCACATAATATATCAGTCATTCTAGTCGTTCAGTGTTCACTGCCAGAGGCTAACCTGTAGTAAACGTCATAATAAATATAACCGTGAAAAATTAGCTGTTGTTTTTCCAATCTTTTAGTTAAATTTTTTTGAACGAAAGTAGTCACAACAAATTTGCAGTTCTGATGTTATGATATTATAGTTAACCCTTTACTGATTTGTTCTTTTATCTTTACAACGTACGTTGATATGAATTCTTTGTTTTCCTTAACAATAAACATTTGTTATTTTTAGAATGTTTTCTAATGGCCTAACTTGCAACCTTCCATTTAGTTGTATGAGTGTTACTAGAGATTCAGGCTCTGATGAACTTCTTCCTAATAGAATGGCACGAGAACCAGTGTTATTGAATGTTTATGATATGTATAAAATAAATGAATTTACAAGTAATATAGGACTTGGTGTCTTTCATTCAGGTAAAGGTACAATATGTAAATACTTTTTTTAAGGTTTTATTTCTAGGAGTTGAAATATATGGTAGCGAATATGCATATGGAGGACATCAGTATCCATTTACAGGTATTTTTGAAATCAGTCCTCGAGATGAAAAGGAATTAGGAGAACAATTTAGATTTAGGTAGGGGTTGAGCAATGCTTTCTTTACATTCAACACATCTAAATATAAAAGAAAAATAATAATAGTAACTATTTTATTTTTTAAGGCAAACAATTCAAATTGGTTATACAGATTTTACAGAAGATGACGTTAAAAGAATAATAACTGAATTAGGAAAGGAATTTAGAGGGGATAGATATCATCTAATGAACAATAACTGCAATCACTTTTCTGGATCATTTACAAAGGTACAGTGTTCAAAATAGTTTATAAGTATTTCATGGCCATTCGACAATTGGCCCCTTCTATATTTTCTATTATTCTTTGAAATAGGTAAGCAGGAACAAGCACGTAATTTACAGCTAATTAATCTAAAATCACTTTAATCTGAATCAATTTTGTTTCGATAATTCAACATGGGTAACCCAAAAAGTATGCTGCATTTAGTTGCATTAGCATTAGTTAGTGTGAGTCGTAATGTGTCGGTCAAGATGCAAATTATACAAACAATTTTTTGTTGCTGTCATTGAATTTATAAGCTACACTAAGAGATAAGTCAAAGTAAGGACTGCTGCTTGCCTACAAATTTTGACGTTTGTAGGCCGTCAGAATCCGAGGGCATTGAGATCGACGCCCTCGGATCTAACAAATTACGCATGTATCATTATTTATTACATATAATACTTTTATTACTTATTACAACTGTTTAAGTAACATTTTGGCTCTTTTTAAAGCATACTTTCTTAGATCTGATGACGTTAAATGTGCTGGCCGTGGACGGCCTAACTTCTCTAAAACTGTAGACAATGTCAACAATTAAACGGACCCATTTGTCCTGTATATCTAATGATGTTTAAAATTTAAAACGCCGTGACCTATACTAAAATAATAGAGAATTTAGATAATGGACAAGAAAATGCAGTTAGTTTAACTTTAAAAAAGTTAAGCAAACAGTGATTACCAAGTTCTTTTCATTATGTGCATTCTTTTGGTAAGTTGTTGGTTTTGTGTTACTGATCAAAAGTCTCCACAGTACTTGGGGTCCAAAAATCATTTTTTTTCTACTTATAGCGATCTGAGTCAGTTCGCTCGATAATGGCTGCAAAATAGTATGTAGTCTGTAGTCTTTATTGTGCAAAGAGATGCCGACATAGTTTTTATACGGTTTCAATTATCTTCGTAAACACTATACATGTAGTACAATAAAAACAACTGTTTGTGTGGGTGTGCTTTTAGAAAAAATTAATCGAATGACTTCGAAAAGTTGTTAACATTTGTAACATGTACCAAACACCAAACTGACCACATTGACCTTTGGAAACAGTGGTTTGTAGATTGCATTCATCCATCTCTAAATTAAATAAGTGAATTGGATAACGCAATAATCAATCTCTGGGTTAAAAAAGAGTGACCTTTTCAAAGATATTTGAATATTGTTTTTTAAATAGATTATTATCGTTTCTTGATAAGTTCAATATTTTAACAAATAATCAGTATGGGTTTCTCAGCGGGATGTCCACGAGCACAGCCATTCATTCACTTTTAACTAAAATATACCATTTTATTGAACTTGATGAGTGCCCTATTGGAATTTTTTGCGATCTAAGGCTTTTGATTGCGTCAATCACGAAAGGCTGATATCGAAGTTAATATCTTTTGGAATAAGGGGTCTGGCTTTTGATTGGGTGCAATCTTTTCTAGAAAACAGAACTCAGTTTGTTGCTATAAAAGATAGCAGTTCGTTACAGTACCCTATACGGATGGGTGTACCACAGGGTTCAATTTTAGGTCCGATGCTTTTTTTGTTGTATATGAATTATCTCGATTCAATTTCATTAAATACAGGTTTCACTATCTACGCTGATGACACTTCCTTAATCACTTCCAGCGGTGATGATATAAATTTGGAGGCTAATTGTATTATTTTAAGATTTCACAGTTCACAAAAAAATTGTTATACTTTAGATTTTACCATTGATAACACGCGTTTAAGTACTGACTCTGAAGTAGTGAAGTTTTTAGGTCTTTATATAGATAAACATTTGAACTGGCATGCTCACTGTGATATACTAACGAAGAAACTCTCCTCTCTAACGTATCTATTTCGTAATTTGAGATCGGTTTTAAGTATTGAACAACTTCGTTGTTTATACTACGCACAAGTTTGTCGTTTGAGATACGGTCTCTGTTTCTGGGGTAACTCCACATTTACTACTCAGGTTTTTATTGCTCAAAAAAGGCTGCTAAGATCTATAATGGGAGTTCCTAGATCAAGGGTCGGCAACTGGCGGACCGCGGTCCAGATCCGGACCGTGGAAGGTAAAATACTGGACCGCCAAAAATTTTTTGAAAATATAAATTACTCAAATAAATTATTTAAAAGATATTTTTTTACGTTTGAGTGCCACCCTTATCATTTTTTCTAGTATTTTACAATTGTGTGTGTTTTGAGTTCTTAATGCAAATGAAAATAAAAAATTAGTAAGAAATATGAATTTTTTTCTGGACCTCGTTAAAAAATTTCAAAAGTATCCGGACCCCACCTAAAATTACTTGCCGACCCCTGTCCTAGATATTACTCATGCAGGGAAATATTTAAAAGCTTAAGAATTTTAACTTTGCCTTGTTTATTTATATTCGAATTGTATCTGTACGTGTTTCATAATAAGAGCAAGTTTGTGTTAAGTAGGTAGTTCTTATCATAGATACAATACGTGACAAAATATGGATTTTCATTTGCCATTTGCTCGAATAAAAATAACAGCTAACTCTCCCGACTGCTTGGGCCTTAAAATGTATAATAAACTACCCGAGGAACTTAAATCAGTGCAAAGTGTATATTTATTTAAGGGCGCTCTAAAGCAATTTTTAATGGAAAAATGTTGTTATACCGTTTCGGCATTTTTGCCTACTCTGTCTTAATTTGTAAGTCTTGACTATTTCTATACATGTATTAGTGTCTTTAAGGAAAATAAAGTATTATTATTATTATTATTAATATGGGACTGTTTATTCTCTTCCTCCCTCCTTCACACGCACATACGCGCACCCGCACACTTACACACCTGCACATGCACGCGCACACACGAACAACTCCACTATACTGGTCCCAAGTCCGGCACTCGATCACTAAAAAGATGGGGAAGGAGGAGGGAGAGAATAAACAATCTCATATTAAAACCTAGTTCACGTGGATCTGAAAGTAGCACTATATATTTCTTGAACTATAAGATTTATTATTGCGTTATCCAATTCACTGATTGATACTTACAGATGTTATTGCATTTAACTGAGTGATGGATGAATGCAATCTACAAACTACTGTTGCCAACGACCAATGTGGCCAGTTTGGTATTCGGCACATGTCAAAAATGTAAATTAGCAACGATTAATTTTTTCTATAACCATTTCACAAGAGCTACTGTTTATATTACAATATTTTACTCATACTACTTTGCAGTCATCTTCAGCAGAACTGACTCGGATCACTATAAGTAGGAAAGAATTGATTTTTAGAGCCAAGTACAGCAAAGACTTTTGATCAGTAACACAAAACCAACAACTTTACCAAGCTCACATTTTCATAAAGATTGTGTGGGGTCCTTTATTGTTGTCAAAAACTCTTTGGATTATTGAGCCTATATTGTATTGAGCACTTTAAAAAGTCTTGTACAATTCTTCTCTTATTTATTTGATTTCTAAGAATAATAGAAAAATAAGAAGGTGACCAATTTACAGCAACTTCTCTGTGCATTTTATATTGTATATTGTTCTGTGTTGAGTACTAAATTATTTCCTGTTCTATATTTAAAATTTATACAGAAGATGTTCCGTGTTTCTGAATCTAGAAAAATATATGCGATATTTTAGGACTTTATTGTTAATTGTTATGGTTTATTTTAATGGTGACTCCAAAAATGAATTTTCTGGGACATTAAAGATGTAATTCCTGATTGTCATTTTTAAATTCCTATTAACTTCAGGAGAACCTTTTTATTTATAAATTCAAGTGGTTAAAACAATTATACATTATTATATATTTATTTGTGAGTAAAAGGCTTTGCTCATAATACTTTTTGATATATTATATTATTAAAATATAACATAGATGTAATAAATTTTTATACTAAAATAATTTTTTTATCCACAATGAAACTTGTTGATAATTTAATTGTCATGAAACTCTTTCTCTGGAAATTTGACTCAAGAGGTTTATTTTAAATATATTATTACATGTCTATTATGTTTCTGCAAATGTAAAAAGAGTGTAAAAAACTTTGTTTTTACTTTGAGAGCTTAATAGGTTATGATTTATTGCCAAGCCGAATCAAAGTTATGATTGTAGGTAAGAGAAAAAACTGTTACATCTATGGATGATCAGTGCTACTCAATGCATAAGTCTGTGCCAAAAGCACTACAAAACAAAAACGATGACGAACGTACATACGGAGTTTTGTCATCTCTAGGCGAAACAATCATTTTTAGTTGATGGCATTGCGAGAAAAATTATAATTTTTTAAATGAATTCAATAATTAATTATTTCATATTTGAATTCAGGTTATCTTTCCGGGTCTTTCAATGTAGGTTTTGTCTAATCTATATAAGGGATCTTTAAAATGGGGTACAGGGGATAGGATTCTCGAAAAATAACACCCTGTATGTCATTGTGCTTCATTTGAATTGCTGTTCTTTAATCATTCACTATGGGACATTGAACGAGAAAAACTACTTCACTTGTTTTGCTAATGTTTCGACTTTAAACATTAAATTTTCAACAGGGCTCTGCATTCACAATTGTAGATACTTTGGCAAAGACGGTTAATACTTAAAAAAAATCAAGTTTTAAGCTATATTTTAACTTGATTACGATGAGGGAATATGTATCTAAAAAGTAGGGAAAATCAGTTGTCCTTAATGGCCTCTGTATGTTAAGTAAAAAATAAACTCTAATTCATATTCGACCATCTTAAAAATAAAAAAATAAGAAATTTGAATGAAATACCTATTAAACTGACAACTTCTGAAGAAAGCTAAATTACACTAAGGTAACTTAATCTAAATCAATTTATTCTCATCCAAGGAAGCTACATTTGAGATATGCCATATTTTTGACCAGACACCCTGTATGTCAGATATTTGAAAGAAATACATTGTGTCAGTTGTAATCAATATATCTGCATTGAGAGAAAGTTGCATTCTATATTAATTATAATTATTTATATTTTTATGTAAATCACAGTGTGAAGATATTTTTTAAATGTGTTTTAACATATAAGTTTATTTGTGTGCACTACATGTGTCTTCAAATATGAAAAATTTAGATAACAATGCATGAATACTCAGGGTGATTTTATAATAATACTCTTAAAGTAAAATTAACAACTTTAATATTGGTTAAAGTTGAAAGTAGTAGTCCTGCATCTCTATTAATGTAGGTACGTACATCAAATTGGTGAATAGTCATCTGTTTTTCATTTTGTTAGCATACATTTTTTTTTTAAATAGTAACTTGTAGATTAAATTTAGGAGAAGTATTACATATCTTGAAACTTTTTCTGAAGATAAATTTATTAATAACAAATTTTATAAATATGTATGTAGTGGATAAATTTTGACATTTTTAAGGGGTTTCTCGTGCTTTCCAAAAAAATAAAGAAAAGTAATAAAATAATATAAAAATAAATACAAAAAACCCTGTAATTTTGATCCATTTTGTCGATACAATGTTTTTCACTTTCAAGCGTTTTTTAATTTTTTTTTGATATTATGTTTCGATTTATTATGCAGGCTCTAGTGGTGTGGATACAAACTTTATAACATTTAGTTTTAAGATAATTCAATTGATTTTTGGAATGTATAAGATTTTCTTGCAAATCAAATACTATTAATTAAAGTGCGTGATGTAAATTGTTTGTATGATCTTTTTAAGGTATAACTAATTTTAAGAAGCTGAATAAATATACCAGAAATAGTTTTAGTATATATTTTGTATAATAAAAACTTTATTTGAAAGGAAACTTTATGCAGATTCCATATTTTAAATGTAAGAGTGAAGTTATAAAATTTTTTTTTATAAGTATGCCATTGGTTTTTATGTAAAGAATTCCATAAAAGATTGCAATACAATTCAAAATTTACACAGAAAAATCCAAAAAAAGAAATTCAGTCTCTTCAGTTTTCCTCAAGGAGCTTAACTTTTTTTATTCTGTACATAAATAGAAGAATACCCCAAAAATATCGAAGTTTACCTTCTCCATACATCACCAACCACAAGTGATTTTATAGTCCACATTATACTAATTTCAACTGTTTAAATATATATAATTTACAGTATAAACTTATTTTCAGAGTTTATGTGGTCAGGACATTCCATCTTGGGTGAATCGTTTGGCATACTTTAGTAGATGGGTACCATTTCTTGAAAGATGTGTGCCAAAAGAATTAAATTAGTTTAAATATATCATTTTTGTAACAAAAAGTAAAAAGATATAAATATACATATTTAAATTTGTTTCTATGGTTACTGTTATGAAACAATTTTAAATGATATGGGTATTCGTTAGCAATATCTTTCCACAGAACGTCCGAGAGTTCTTTTGGAATTTTTTGTTAGGATCTTCTTTAAACTGATTTAAAACATTTAATAATTGCTTTTTACTTTTTACCTAACTTTTTAAAAATAAATGAGCTGATTGACATATTTTTTGTGTTAAAAAGGAATGTTTGTAGATGAAATGAACTGAACTAAGGAGGCAAATTATAGTAAAAAAAGGTTTTTACCTCATAAAATTTAATTTCTGAATAAATTTTCTAAAGGGTGGATTTACCATAAAAATAGTTACAGGGTCGGAAAGTCCCCATGGTTCATCGGCCGTTACGTGAGAGCGATAAAAAAGTCATAGAAATCCATGGAATTGAGAAAGATGGCTATAATGAAGGCGTCTAATAGTCACCGCCCATTTCGCCCTTCCACAAATACGATCCACTTCTTATTTGTGGAAGGGCGAAATGGGCGGTGACTATTAGACGCCTTCATTATAGCCATCTTTCTCTATCGCACGGATTTCTATGATTTACTTTATTGCTCTCATGTAACGGCCGATGAACCGTGGGGACTTTCCGACCCTGTATACCTACTATATTCTGATTAAAAAAATTACTAAAATAAATTATAAGCGATTCATCATTTCCATACACCTAAAGAGAATATAGGTATGTAGGGAATTCAAATAAACAAAAACAGTAATTTTTCAAATTTAAAAATAAGCTAAAAAACGATTAGTGATATCAATGAGACCATGTTACAGTGGAGGAAGGAATAAAAGAAAGAGTGGATTATATATTGGATACATAACAAAATAGAAGAAAGGGAAAAAATCCATGTGAGCAATATTCCTTAAATACTGGAACAAGACTTCTACTAACTAATAAAGATGTTTAAAATGCGACAAAAAGGAGTAATGCTCATAACATAAGAATAATATTAGATTCAGAAAATAATTGGCAGAATAACAAATCACTCAACATTAAGAAACTGGAATAGTAACATTATCACTGGACTCCTAAACAGCAAAAGATAAGAATTTTTTGATAAAGTCTGAACACCAAGTAATCTTAGAGAACCATTTAATTTAGAAGTCGTATTAAATATGTCTACTATTGGATCAACTATCACAGAGATCAAATCAGCAATAAAAAAATTGCTTATAAGAAATCAGAGCGACCTTTTTAGACAGCATTTCCTCTGAAATTGTGAATTATCGAAAGATTAAATTGGTTGTAAGAAATTAATATAATACATAGCGTACTACAAAAATTCAGTAAAAGTAGCTCCACACATTTTTATGTTATGCAGATTTCCTAAGAGCTTACTGAAACGCTCTGCTCCTGGCTACAAATAGCCTAACTTCCCTTAAAATTGTGGGCAGTCAACAATGAAATGGATCCTCTTGTCCTTTATAGAATAGGCTCTAATTGTATGAATGAATTCACAAAATAGTACTTGAATTTATTTAACATCAAACTGATGATTACAATTGTTCTGCTTCTCATAAATCTATTTATAAATATTGTTGGCAGTGACATCTGCTGTTTAAATTAGCTATAACTCGAATTGATTCCTTCGTAAATAAAAAAAATATATTTGAATGCCACGAATTGCATGATATAAACACGAATGAAAGAAGGCAAAGTAAATGGTAATTAAAGTAATGTGGTTAACTATAGGTTTGAACTTTTCAATTAAAAAAATTGTGCTTAGAACCATCTTCATGAGGTACTCAACATGCCCCGACCAGTTCAGACTAAAATCACGCCCAACAGCTTTAAACACTACTATTTATATTTGTTCGATTTGTAGAAATATATAGTTTCTGAGTTTTATTGACATTCACTTTGAGCTTACTGAGTAAACCACTTTTCAGCTCGTTTTTCTATCTGTTCTGAAACTATTTTTAACTACAAAAATCTTTGTGTGACACAATTAGTGGTGTTGTCACCAAATAAATGCATTTGCCAGGCGATAAAAAATTGTTGATGAAATTAAAAATCAAGAATAATTGTTTAGTAATGGAACCCTATAGTACACCTTCTTGACTTATACTTGGATGCATAATTATTACTGTAGATAAAATTTAAAATATGTTAATGTCTTATCCTATAACTCTATCTATCTCAAAACCCCTGGCTACATCCCTCACCAAACAGCATCAAATGTAGAAGGGTTAGATCTAAAATCAAATTGTCTAGCACATAGAATTATTTTCAAGAAAATTGTACAATATAATTTTAAGTATTAGCTCTATTTCTTTACCAAATGTATTATTTAAATAAACCATCTGCATAATACGGTAAGTGTATAAAACAATTTATATACTATAGAATGAATAGGCTACTAATTGACGTTTTGTATGAATTTACAAATCTACCAAAACAGCACTTAAATGCATTTAAAAATGTATTAGTAGCATTGAGTATGTTATAAGAATATATGGAGGTTTAACTGCTATGCAATCCTACTATTCAGTTGTGAAACATGGTGATTTATTAGAAACTTTGACAGATAAACTGCAGATTTCCTTGATCAGAACTTTACATCCACATCATCTGGTCTAACATTACTAATGAATGATTTTATGACTATTAATTAGTCAAATGGAAATTAGCACTGCGACTATGGAGATAGAACATTGCTAGACAAGTATTCGAACGGAACCCACAGTATAATGACCTTTGGGAAGACTAAGACATTCTTGAGAGACCATATCAGAGAAAACAAGAAAGGAGAAATGGAGAGAAGACTTGGAGGGAGGAAAGCACCTAGCAATTATTGATAAATCGCAGAAGAATTTTATTATATCTTTATATATTGGAGATTGTAAATCTTTCTTTATACCACCAGAAAATTTGACTTTAAAATAGGACTCCTTAAGATATAGGTTAGTCATACATTAAGGAACATTGTAGAAAACCACATGTATTGTGTATTTTTATCCGCAAAAATTCAGTACTGATTATAACATTGATAACCAGTTTTATAGAATTAAAATAGTGACTTTATTTTTAAATATTAAAGTTTAAACTATTGACAGCTATTATATTACATGCCATTCATTTTTTTTTTATTTTAAATTTTACTTGTAACACTTAAAAAGACCCTTTGAATTATGTACCGCAAACTATATACACTGTGTCCCACTGGGAACGGAATTTAAAATTTTAATTGAATACTAGTATGAGAAGGGCTAATACATCTAAACTATATACTACTGGGTATTTCTATTAATACCAACATTAATTTCTATTCTATCCACTTTTGAAACTTTTACAATTAAATTATTTTCGAAGGTACATGAGGGCATATCACAAGACATACATTTCGCTAGCTTTGGTTTATCAATAATATAAAAAAAATCATAATATGCAGTAAATACAGGGTGTCCTGTATCTTATTTCATTTTTTCAAATTTAACATATACAGGGTGGTCCGAATTTTATGCAGGAAACTTCGGGGGCAGATAGATCTCTTTAAAATAATAGGTATTTGTCGTATAAACAAAAAAAAAAAGATGATTTTCTATTTATATCTCGGGAATCTATTAACCGATCTCAATAAAATTTCGTACAGATAATGTGTGATAGTAGGCTTTGCATTCCCTAAAACATGAGCTCTAAAGGTTCAACCCGCGGTGTACAACTGGACAGGGGTCACCCCCTTTTTTATAAAAAGATACCTACGCCACTGCATTTTTTACAAGTTATTGTAACGGATTTATATTCTAATGCACAAAATACGTAAAAAAGGTAACTTGAATTTTTTCCCTAAAATTCGCAGTTCAATTCAAGCACACTTCTTTGAGTTGATAAACATTTTTTGAATAGTTCTCTCTGGACTTTCAAGTCTTGGTTTTTCAATTGCATTTCCTGAAATGAATAATGGTTGAGCTATTTCTACTTTATTAGTCGTAGTAAATTGTAGCTGTGATGAATAAGTTGAAAATTCGTGATATTAGACACATATTCCATATTTAAAAAATATTACTACAATGTGTAAATTAATTTTTGTTTATAATGATTTACTATTATAAACAAAAAACAATGCAACATGTCAATTATGTATTGTTGAAATAACACCAAAGAAATAGGCATGCAACACCTCGAATATCTTGCAAATTTAAAGAAGTAAACTCTAATATACTTCGACGAAATCAAAAACTAATTACATTTAGTATTTATCTATGTGAGATAACATAAAGCTACTTTTAAAAAATCAATTAGAAAAATTATCTACGATCCAAAAGTTGGAACTTTTGTTACTATTTTCTATTTGAAATGTATAAACTAAATAAGAATAGGATAGGTACTTCATTCTTGATCAAATGGTGAAAACTGCATCTTGTCTTATAAGTATTTGATATTTGAAATGTTTGGAAATTTCTTTTTTATCAAAGTAGGTCTTAAATTCAGCGAGAAAATAAAAAAAAATAATATAGGGTCTGTTTCATTTGAAAAAAATGCAATCAGTCAATGTCTAGAAGGAATAGGATAAAAATCAATTTCAAAATAGGAAAGAGTTGATTTAGTTGAACTGAAATTTGGCACACTTTTTTTATTATTGGTGTTACCAGAGCTACAGGAGAATCTATCTTAAGAGGGACTCTCTATATCTTGAGTAATTAAAGGGTTTTGATTATCATCTAGGACAGTAGATAGTTTAGGCATTGATCTTTTTGAGAATATGTATAAAATAATTGACAAATTTAAAATTTTCTGAAAAGTTAATAACTATGATGATGACACATTGTGCATTATTTTATTGTTTAGTTTTGACAAAATTTGCAGCTAGGTATATATATATCGAAATATTAATATTTTTGAAACACGGATTTTTTGAAAAGAAAATAGATAAAAAAGAAAATAAAACATTTAAAGATTCATTTCATTTCATGGGTCGAATTTTTTCTTCTTTTTTCTTGTCTTATTCTTTTGGCGTAAGGATTTCTTCATCATAAAATTAAAAAAAGTAAATACAAATAAATAATTTCGGACAATTTAACATACTAAAATATAAAAGTATGCATATAATCTGCGTACATATTTAAACATTTATTACTATTTCTTCTACTAAGCCGTTACTGCACTTATGAATATAATTATCCTTATTATCCATGTTTTTTTTATGCAGGGTGATTCTAAAATATGTAGCCAAACTTATACGGCAGAAACTAGAGGTTAAAATTAATTGTTTAGACCTAATTTACATACATAGATACCAAAATGTACCCCTAAAGAGTTACAGCCCTTTAAAGTTAAAATAAAAAAATAAAAAGTCAAATTTCTCCTAAACGTGAGTATATATCATCGATAGGGGGGGTCGATAGCTGCACGGTTTAAGGCGTTAGTCCTTTAATCGTGTGCAAATTTCTGCCCGGGTTCGATTCCCGTGGCCGGTAGACCGTAGATTAGCTATGCTTGTACGGAGGATTGGCACCCTCTGTGCAGGTATGGTAGGGTGGAAGAATGTTGGCTTGGGTCAATGTGAGAGATTGACACCGGTTGGCATTTGACCACCCCCCTAATTCATGAGGTTTTCCAGGTTTCCCTCATTCCTGCACTGAATGGTGGTTAGGGCCTACCAACATAAGTCGTTCCTGGGCGCAAATGCGGCCTGCCTAATAATAATATGCCACCTCCTCTCCCGCACAAGTCTCCGACTTATGGGCTAATTCTCGTAATTAGAATGAGGAGTAGATATTATTATAATTATTATTATTATTATATATTTTTTAAATTTGACACGAGACCAATATGGCAATAAATAAAATGCATTGACGGTATGGGGTAATGTAATTTCACCTTGTATTTTTTTATATCCCGTGTTTGGATGGCAAGCACTGTATCAGTGGACAGATAATTTCATTCTGTTTATTTTTTTGAAATTTTTTGATACGATTATTAAAAGAAAAAATTAAATAGGATTGATCACGATGCATTTAATATTATTAAGTATTTTTAAAGTAAGCTATTTAAAACAAGAACCAAGCTTATTAAAACTATTGAAATGTCATACGGATATTAGCGTTAATAATTAGCGTATTAGTTCGCATAAAATATACTTATTTATAAAGTTTTAATTTAATTTATGAAAAAGTGTCAAATTTTGTTTTTAATGAACATACAGATATGTTGCTGACTTTAGATAAATGTCACAGCAATTCGAGATATTTAAAATTTCCAAATTGTTGTGCGCTACACAGAAAAAATGGCTGTAAATCATTAGGGGTGCATTTCGGTATTAAAGTAAAGCATTTTGGTGTTAAAATACAGTCTATTTTAACCTCTGGTTTCCACCGTATAAATTTGGCCACATATTTTAGAATCACTGTATATTCTATAAAGCTTTTAATAGTATTTCAAGTAGTCAAATTATGATTCGGTTAACAACCCTAATACACTCATTTATTGTTCTAGACTCCAAAATTCCATCTGTTTCAAGTGGCATCAAATTTATACATTTAATTTTTGGTACTTCCTTATTGTAGATAGAAATTTAAATTAATGTCAGCCAAATAAAAGGGTCAAGGAACTGGATCATATTGGGAATAATTTGATTGTTAAAATTCTAATTAATAATTCCTGGATCTGTTTGGTATTTTGCGTGGAGTAACATATTCTTGGAATAAAATTTCTTTTATTCCAGATTTATTCCCGGATCAAAAAGTCTTCTCTTTACAGGTAATATTTGTTTAGAAGCAATTCTTCATTTACATTTTTTTTAAATTCGTCATTGTGTTAGATGATTGGTTATTTATTATTTTTAAAGAAAAAATTATTATTGCTCGGAGCTACATGTAAAAACTATACATGACTTGTTGTTTTAAATTGATTTTTTTTTTACCTTATGGTGGCTTGTGTCTGTTAAACAGACCACAGTTAGTTAAATTGTCACCCAACTTCCAGTTTTAAGTTTTTGAATATACCTGTGGTAAATTCTTTTATTTCTTCATATTATTTTAATTAGGTATCTTTCTTTCTTAAACCTACTGCAATGTTAAATTGTGAAATGCTTTGAAAAATAGTTCTATGTGCATGCTGATTACTTTTTGCTTTTTGAGATGTGATTATTGAGGAACTATATGAAAAGGTCTTCATGTATGTTACAAGCTAAGTTGAAAATTGAACTCATAAGAAAGGCTAAATATTGAAAACAAGGGTGACTATAAGTTTCTGTTGTACCGAAAAAGAATATATTGCAAAAAAATTCCATTGTTATAATGGTCATGTTCAGCTAACTCGCTGGTAACTAATAATAGTTTACTGAATGTAGATAATTAATCAACACTACAATACAGTTCAGAGACATTGTAATATCTTTGTCCTTCTCTTTTTACTGTCTTTCATCTCTGTGATCCTCAATTATTGGTTTTGCTCGCAGGTACCAGGCTGTCTTCTTGTTACTGTGATCACACAATTTAATCTAATCAAGTTTCCTTGTTGAACTTTAGATTTAAATTTCTGTGCCTTTAATTTTACATATCACCGATAGTCTGGTGAATGTGGCCGATGTAATGGCTGTCATAGTTCTTTTACTTTAATAAGTTTTAAATTGAAAAAAAAATGTAAATGTAGTATTACACTCTGGAACAATACCTCTATATAACTTTAATTATTTCATTTCAAGATCTGAGTATTCATGTTGAATTATAAATTAGTCTAATAAATTTTAGGGTACATAAAAATAATGTTTTATAATCTAATTATATCATATTCATAAGTAGGTGCAGTTAATTTTTAATTTCCTCTTAAAGAAAGAGGACCATACATATATGTATTAAATGTAAACACGTATACATGGGGGTGCCTTTTTTTAAATTTAAATTTTTTATATCGGAATGATTTTTGAATCATTATAATAATAGTAATTTTTGCACTTCAGATATTAAGTGGTCAAGATATACCACCATGGGTAAATCGTCTGGCGTATTTTAGTAGTTGGGTACCATTTCTAGAACGTTGCCTCCCAAAAGAATGGTTAATGCCAATGGTATTACAACATTCGTTAAGTTGTAGACAAGATTCAACCTGTTCCGAAGCCTCAACACCACCATACTAACATTGCCAAATATATTTCTTTATTAAATGAAAATTACAGTTATTCTTATTTACAAAAATGATGATTGGTATATTACACGGTTCAATGTAAAACTTTTTTTATAAAATATATAAAAACTACAAATTTAATTAGGCCTACAATTGTTATTTAAAAATTGAAAAAATATAAAAAATTTTACCAGGATGTATTTAAATGAAGCAGAAATATAATTCATACAAATAAATAGTAGTCCATTTATTTAAGTAGAATTGAAAGAAAATATTTGATTGTAACTGTGAAATCGATGTTCTAATGATCTCAACCAATCCAAATTTGGCATGACGTACAAAAGTGCTATTATTGCATTCTTTTTCAAAATAAATATTACGTCATTGGGCTAAATTATACATAATAGATTTGTTGGATAAATAGGCTTCTACAAAGAAAGAGTGATACAAGTGGTGTTCACGTTATTGCGATATCGCAATTTAGTCAAATTATTTAAAAAAATACTCAACTTTCTCTAAGAAAACCTACGTTTATGTCCCATGAAGAGATTGTCAAGTAAGAAATTAAAACGTTAAATTTTATATTCAACAAAAGAAACAAAAATATATAAATTATAAAATATTTCCATATTTTTTGATAAATAATTTGACGATAATTGGTTCATCGATTTTCCAATTGCATAAATATTAGATTAAAGTATATTTGGCTTAATTATAAGAAATCCTGAATTAGTTTCGTTGTGATGAATTTGTAGTTAATTTTAATGAAGTGTTGGATTTGCATATATGATATTTTTTCAAAAATTATTAATTCCACAACAGTCCTTAAAAATTTAAATAGGATCGAATTTAATTTATTTAATTCAATTATATTTGTAAACATATTTACAGCTTTATACTACACAGTAAAAATAGAATACAATTGGCAACAATATTTTGAGGCTCTTTTACCACCATCTTGATAAATTTAATGTGGGTTCCAAAAGTATAAGGTTGTAAATCTATTGTGGTGTTTACCCCTGTGAATTTTAATTGTTTTAAAATTCTAAGAATTTTAAATAAACTACTTTCCATCTATATCATCATCAATATTCACCTAGTTGATACCAATTCGGTCGATAAAGATAGACGACGAATAAATTATTGGGGGTTGTTAGATTTGAAAGTGTTGTATTTTCTGGAAATCGTTGCTACAATAAAATGTATACTAAATTTACACATTGTGTATGTAACACTTTACATTTGGTATATACAAAATTAAATATCTTGTTGCAATTTATTTTTGAGAAAATTGTGTCCGATGTTTTATTAAAATGACAAGAAAGTGACATAATTCATTAAAATATATGCTCTCTCTTTTTTTTAATGTGACACGTGACACTAATGTTTAAATATATAGTAATAGACACAATATCTTCCTTCATAACACAAAATGAAAATATGTTATTCTAAAAAATCATATAAATATGTTTTTAAAATTTTAGACTAGTTTTAGATATGTGAAATATATAATTATTATTAGGAATCCTTAAAAATCTTGAAACCGATAAAAGTTACTTTTGTAATAAATGTTTCTGATACAAATTATTAGGAGGGCCTACATAAATTTGTAATTAAATTATTTATTTATTATTTGTAATGATAGTTATTTATGTTTTGTGCCCAATGAATAAAGACTGTAAAATTTACTATAAAAACGTACGATTTTTTTATTGAAACCTTGATTGACAGTACAAAAATGTTCAATTTTTGTAAGATACTGCAAGTTCATTGTTAAGAAGTTTTAAAAGTTTAAAAACTGTTGGCCTTTAGTATCTTACATATTGGCTCAAATAAAGAGTTAATAGAATATATACAATGCAAATATAATAGCACTACATATTTGCAAAATGTATATAACGTCTGCACATAAACTATTTTTTGCCTGTGTTGTAATAAATTGTATTAACAATTAAGTATAAGGTGTGATTGTCTTAATTTGTCAAAGTAATTTTATATATAATTTACCAATTAATAAAGTTTTAAAGTAATTTTATCATTCGTTTTAATTATATGCAACTAATTCGATATCAAGTCTTAAAAATTAGTGCAGAGCATGACATTATATAATACAGTAATATTTACTTTCCTACAAATTAACTTGAGTGAGCTAAAAAATAGACTCCCCCCTGCTATAGCTTGTATCAGTAAGCTTATCCCTCGGCACAAAGTACATTGAGGTTGAAGGCGGAATGGTGTTTGATGTACCTTTCTCAATATTTAAAATTTTCATAGACTGCCGTTTTGATTTAAAAAAAATTGAATACTCTGTGGATATGCTTCGTATATACATTGATATTCTTATTGGTTGCGCCACCTACTATGGCTTCGCATTTATGATAATGTGAATCTAACTAACTAACTTGGTGTTAAATTGTGAATGAGTAAATAGACCACAAATGGACTAATTTTATTTAAAAAATGGGATATACATTTGTTTTAGTTATGTCAGTTCAAAATTATATTTAAAATTCCATTCTATTTGGTTTCAACTTTATGATTTTTATTTTTTAGAGGTTGTGGAAAGCACCACATCATTTTGTTTGGCTCAGAAATTTATCATAAATGTCCATAGATGGACAGAACATATTCTATTAGCCGGCAAAAAATTCTACTGTAGAAACAATAACGTAACTTGTTTATTTGCTGCACAATTTACAAAATTACATGGAAACTTACGAGTATCAAACGATACAAATGTAAATAAGTCTTGATCCAAATTCAGTGGGCAGTCTCGTATGAGTCTTTTCTCATCTACCAGTCTATTCTTATTTCAGTCTTTGTGAAGTAAAACCTGAGTCTTAGCCTCGGTAATAACTAGCCTAGTTCTAGCCAAATGTAGTGTAATAGAGTCTCCAGTCACTCTGCAAGAGTTCAGTGCTCATAAACAAATGGGTTTTTTTCTTTTCGGTATGTATAAGTTTTTGTATAATTTTTTCCAAATTAAGTATTTGACTACTCAATCTAAATTACATAGTTCACATTTACGTCCAGTTCTTTTCAACCAAATATTTCTGTTAGCAAATTTGTAAAATTTTGTTCCCCTGTGGAGGACCCTAAGCTTGTAAATATTTATTAATTACATATTTATCCTTAGCATTATCTTAGTGTAGTTTTATATTTATTCTGCACATTTATCTTAGTATTTAATGGGAAATATACCGGGTGTTCGGAAATAGTGGTACTTCACTTTGAGGGTATATTTTCCACTCAAAATAAGATAAAAATTTCATATAAACATGGGTCAAATTCACCCTACGGGAGGTAGACGTGTTTGAAGATGACTTTAAATAAAAGGGTTTTTGCCAATAACTTTTAACTGCTTTGAAGGAGAGATAGTAGTAGTACTGCACCTGGCAATTAGGGCACAAGTGGGCCCTTTTTGCCTACCCCGCCTTGAAGGAGAGAAGTTTTGGGTAAAAAGTTACCACTAAAGTGCAAAGAATTATTTGGTAGTAGAAAAATATCCAGAAATTAACTGAATTTATTTTTTTTTAATAAAAATGTGGTTATACTCGCCGGTTTGCATGCCATGGGTTATAACCTGGATCAACTAATACCCTCAAATAATCATGTTTCTTAGTAGTAACTTATCGTGCAAAACTTATCCCAAACATCAGACAGACATAGACACAGACATATGGGACCAGAAACTCGTTACATCCACGCCATTGGTACTGGGTAACGCAGAAAATGGGTAACATTTTTTATATGAATCCGCATTTAGAGTTGACGTAAAATTCTTCCGTTTTCAATAAAACGCTGAAGAACCATGATGTTCTTTCTTCAGTTTTCTGAACCTTCTTCAGCGATTTGCTGAAAACTGATACGTGCTAGAGCAAAAATGATGACGTATTCATGTCCAGCGCTCAAAAATACACTGGTAACCATATATTGCATGTGTGGGTCAGATACTTTTTTGGTGATGTGGTATGAGCCGAATGTATCCCCCGACCTTTTGGGGGGTTGGGAGCAGTTTCTGGGTTTTGTGCCCATGAGAACTTTTGATCAGGATGCTCCGAAGAGTTCATTCCCAAAATTTGAGATCCACCGGGGATCCATTTCGATAAGGTTTGTGTGGGGTCCTTTAAAAATTCACATGAAAATTAAATGCATTTGAAAGAGGACTTATTACTCTATAAGATTGTTTTTATTTGCTTTGTTAGATTTAATTTTTGTGAATTTTCATTTATTTGAAATGAAAAGTTGACAAAATTGATCATTTTCGGCACCTGCTGCAATTTCATTTTAATTGAGACAAGGAAAATGCTAAAGCCACTCAAGCCGTTCCAAAAATTTAACATATACAGGGTGTCCCAGAATAACGTGTACAACGAAAGACCACAGATTCGTGAACTCAAAATAGGCAGATTTAGGCTAATTCACCTATATCCGAAATCTCTTCGTTTGGCCACTAGATGGCATCAAAGTTAGCGAAAATTTTTTGAATTTTATAAATAACTTGAATACGTATTAATTGATTTTGATTATTTTTGGGGTGTGAAGTTTTGCTTTCGATCTACACAATTTGGTGGTATACAGAGCGTTTTTTAAAACTTACAACTCTTGCAAAATTGATGTATGGTGATAATATCCATTCATAACTTTTTGCTCTCTCAGGCAATAATGACATATTTTTTATTTAATTTGATGAGGAGCAATTGAATGTCCATTCAACACGAAAATCAACAACCGAATTGGCTCAGGAGATGGGATGTGAACACGAAATAGTAGGAAACCACTTGCATTCAATGAGAAAAGTTCAAAGGCTCGGAACAAATTTTGAATGAAAACGATAAGAACCAACGCACCGCAATTGCCGCTAGTTTGCTCTGTCGTCATCCATCAACACGTGGTCATAAGGAACGTTTTCTTCATCGTATTATCACTGGTGATGAAAAATGGTGTCTGTATGTGAACTTTAAACAGTAGAAAGAATGGTTAAGCTCCAAGGAACAAGCAGCTCCGTGAACAAGACCAGAACTTCATCCCCCAAAGACAATGTTATTCACCTGGTGGGATTGTAAAGGGATTCATTATTACAACAATCGAACCGTCAACGCAGAACTCTATGTCCAACAACTACAACGACTTCACACAGTTATTCAGCAGATCTGATCGGCGATACGACGATCTTTTGCAACATGACAATGCACAACCACATATCGCCGATATGACTAAAACGGCCATTCGGGAGTTGAATAGGGAAATTCTGCCCCATCCGCCTTACTCTCCTGATCTTGCGCCTACTAATTTTCACCTCCCCCATTCTGTCAAACTATTAACGTTGTGGTTGGATTAATTTTTCAAGTTAAAACTGGCGGATTTCTGCAGAAGAAACATGTTGAATGTTGGAAGGTCTTACATAACAATGGAGAATACATTACGGATTAGCCTATTCATGATTGTAGAGTTAAAAATAAAAGATAAAAAGATTAAAAATAATGGTGCCATCAAAAGATTCAAGTAGAATATTAAATATGTAAAGCAGAGAAGTAATAAAAGATTTAATAAAATAAATAAATACCTTTTACAATTTTGATGGGTAAATAAATAGTAATTGTATTTCAATTTATTTTACAATCTCTATTTAACAATAAAAAAAAGTACAACTGATCTTTCTAATTAAGAAATCCAAATTAAAAGCTTTTAGATTTTGTTTAATGACTGATATTGATCTGAAAAAAAAAATTTTTTTTCTTAATTTCTTACTTAATTTATTTATATAGGTAAAAATAAAGACTGACAAATTCCTTAAAATTTTGTACAAAAAGCAACATTGCATAATGGATAAAATATTAGTAAATATTTATACAAGTGAATTGTATTATAATAAAGACCTCTTCGTATATTAATATAACATTTACACTATTTCATATTTATCTGGAAACAATACAGCCTCCACAGAATGCTTGACAGGAGAATCATCATCCACGAGGACTACTTCAGTTATCTGAAAATGCAGCCAGAAATATATTATTTTTAACAATTTCATTTGACAACAAAAAATAATAAAACTAGACATAATGTAATTCAATAATAATACATTTCGAAGAACTTTTGAAAGGATAATAACACCTCGGTTATACTGAAGTATCAATTTCATCATTTCAGATGTAAAATGTAGTCCAGACATGCACTTAAGAGGTAACACCATTATTAACTGAGAAAATAAAGCGTCCTTTTGTGATTTTTTTTTAATGGAAGGAAAAGTAAAAGGATAATAATATTCAAGGATGTTATTAACCATTCAAAAAAATATATTTATTCATAACCAGTACAAAATGACGATGCTAGAGCCATATTGAAAACAATAATTTTTGTGTGGTTGGCGAACATTTCAAAAAAAAGTAAAAAGTTCAATTTTTGATAAAAAAAAGGGCAATCATTTGTCAATAAATAGTTATTTTAAAGATATGGTCAAAATTTGGAGTGATTAGAATAAAAATTGTTGGAGTTATGCTGTGCCGTTTTAAAAAATTGTGATTTGAGAAAAACAACTAAAGTTTTGAGATATACGCCATATACTAACATACTTTTGTTTGTAAATGCTTCTATACTTCACGGTTGAAATTATGAAAAGTGACTCATTGGACTAGTAAGAAGGACGAAGCGTGCAGGCATTGAAAATCCATAGGTGTATCAGTTTAGAAGGCAACAAGATATAGAAAATATGGAAAAAATATAATAAAACATAACATCTATTATTTTCAAAGATTTTATCAAGAAAACTTCAAAAATATTTTAGCAAAATTTTTTTAAATTTTAAGCGTTTTCTATAAAATGATGCCATCGCATAGGTTATGGCGTTTAGGACCAACAGACCGTTTGCTACAACAGGCACTTTGATCCATTTGATGTGTTTTAAAATTTCCCGGTAGTATTTTTTTAATTTATAAATTTATTATATCCACAGAATTAGCTAAATCAAGTACTATGTATGTCCGTTTACACCCTCTAAAAAAAGCATTTTCCCAATATAAGTGCAATAAACAGAGATAGAAGACAGATGGACGTACAGTGTAACTCAGTCTATAGACAATTATAAATCCTATTGGAGAGCATAGAGAGAGGCACATCGTTTAATACACTTTATAGTAATAGTGTTTTTATTATATTATGTCTGAGACACTCTCCATAATTGCGACCGCAAAGTATAATTGAACACAAACTCCCTCTAACAACATCTGCTAGTGTATTAGAGAAGTTAGAAATCTAAAGGTCATTTAGACTGCAGCCTATCGGAAATTTTCAAGGGGTCATTTGACCCAGCATGAATTACTTATAAATCAATACTACCATATATATCAATAACTTTAGAAACTATGCCGTCAATTCTTGTTGGTACAGGCGAATACCACAGGTAAGCTAAACCTGTCCACCAAGGGGGGGAGGGGTTTCGGCAAAACATTTTTGTACGGCATTTCTAAAGTATATAGGTTAGACAAAAAAAATGAACCTCGACCTAATGCCGTACAAAAATAGCAATACCGGAAGCCAGGAAAATTTTGGCTTGGTTTTTGGTGATTGATACATAGATAACTTTTTTAGTGACGCCTTACATATCTGCTGATACAGGGGTTAGAAATGCAGGGCGCAACCCTCTATTTTAGCCCCCAGTTTCAAGTCATTGAAAAATGTACGGCATTGATTCCACAGGATTATTTAACTCTCCAAATAATTCTTAGCAACTATGCCGTCTGAAAATTATGGTTAATGCAAAAGTTTATAAACAATTACTTGTATTTTCGAATTGAGTTTTATTTTTTTTTTCAATAAGATCATTAATTCCTGTACTTTTTTGATAAAATATAACCAAAAACTATCGTACTAAATCATGACCAGTTATAATTAATGGTACAAATTAAAAATTCGAATTAAAAAACAAATAAAAAAATTGTGAAAATTTACACTATTTTGAAAATTCCTTGTTATAAACTAAAAATGTTATATTCAAAATATTGTAAAAAAAAATTAAAAGAAAAAACAATGCCATACATTTTTAACTGGTGGATTTTACGTAGCTATTTTTCATTAAATTTTTACTACATTTTTAGGTCATTAATAACTATACGACATTTACAAATTTTCATCAGAAATATAACATAAAGAATGAAAATTGCAATTGCATATTTAATTTATACCGTAGAAATTATGCATTGTCTTCAAGTTAAAAAAAAAATGTGTATAGAGAATCGAGAAAATATTTTGAGAAATTTAGAAATTTAATGACGTGCAAGAAAGTATTATTTTTAAATAAAATATAATAATAAACAATTAATTTTAACCCAATATTCATGAGAATTCCTATATAAATACTTACATTTAAAACAGTGATATAATATATTCTTTCCCCTTCTTCTGAAGGTTCAAATCACCTTTTAAATCAATAAAAAAAAGTACATTTTCTGAAAATTATACATTGGTCGTATCGCTTAATATGCATTATGTACTTTATAATTTGCAATTATTGGAGATTTGTATAAAAATAAAGTTAGTTACTTTGTTTAAAATATTAATTTAGAACAAATTTCCTTTAAAAAATGTAGTATTTAATAATCTAATTATTTTAATAATATCATTGTGCGTGTAACTCCTTTGATTTAAAATTTCAACATTTTTATGTTTAATGAATTTAATTATTATGCCTGAGGCTGTTAGTATTTCTTGTAGCAATTAATCATATAATTTTTTACGTTTATTCTATTTGATCTAAATAATCATAATAGTATTTTGCATGTTTAATCCAGAGGGTAACATTCAGCCCAGGGATTAAAAGTTACTTTAGTTCCAAAGTGCTATTTTTTGCACATAATAAGATTATTTTATATAAAACACATGCCCTTTACTTTTTAGAGGGATTAACTGAAGAGACTGAAAGTGAAATGTGAAATTAGGGAGTAAAACTGTACTTTTAATCCCTGAAGTGTAAAACATATTTTGCGAAACAATTTTAGAACTAGCACAAACATTCCTTACCTTAATATTAGCATAAGAAGATTTCGAACTAAATAAAACCGACAGTGGGAAAAAATCATTGGGAATTGCTCTGGGAGCATTAAACTCTAAAGATCCTGTTTTATTACTAACGTCTATTAGTGGCACGTTCCAAATCAGTTGATTACGTCTCGTTTCATGAGTGTAGGTACCATCGCATTCTCCTACAAGCGGTGTGCAACCCATTCTGAAAATATATTGTAACACCCTGTATAATACAGCAAGACACATTTTATGCAAATTAGTTATGTACTGTTCTGTAGTAACTTTCAGTAATGCATACAGCACCTATTAATTTTAATAAAAAAAAGATTTTAATTAGAATAATATTTTAGAAACAAGTCGAATGATTTTAAAAAATGAGGGCTAGTTATTCTAAATGCTAATTAGTCAAATCAATATTACCATTACTGTTACCAAGGTAAATAAAACGCAGCTAATACCCATTTTACGACTTACGGCAAAGGAATCGTTATGTTGACATCGACGAGTTCTAAATTAGTGTGGGCAAGTTCATACTCTATGTTTACATCGCAACTACCATCTCCCGCTTCAGAAGGCCAACAATTTATTAGAAGAGGTACAAAATTTTCGTCTGTACTCTGCAATCTCCATTTTAATACTCCAACATCTGTATGAAGAGGAAATGGTTTGCCCGGCTGCTTCAAGCCAATCTACAATATTCGTTGTACTTTTTATGGATCCGTGAATAAAAAAATATATACATAATTATATAAGAAATTTTAATAAGCATGTTAATCATTCAAAATAGTTAAGCAATCTATTTTGAAAAAAATTTACTTTATTTTTTCTATTAGTTGCCGAACTGCATTTCTAAACAAATGTTTTTTTTTTTTGTTTATTACCTGAGAACGTAATTTAAATAGTTCTTTATCTACATTTGGATGTGTTTGTAGCTGAACACCATGAGTGTCTTTATTTTCTAGTTGCACTCGTATTCTTCCCCACCTCTCGTCTCCAATATGCAATGTTACCAAACCTAATAACTCGAATTGTTGAACTCCTCCATCGCGACCCATGCGCACTATTAGTTTTTCTTCTAATCGTAAATGAATACTGCAAAAACATAATAAAATTGGAAATTTGAAATATGTTGCAAAAACAACGTTGGTGTAACTAGTGATGTTAAGGGGAGAACGTTTCCTTCGTGCTGTGGAGAACGTTTCGCGAAATCGTTCATGCGCGCACAATAGATCGCTCTCCGCGAACGTTCCTCACAGAACACTCAGCACGAAAGAGAATTTTCAATACAATTACGGCCAATCAGCGCGCTTCATCTGCGTGCATTGCATCATGCTGCCTCTGTGGATCCCCTTGTTTTATTTTGTTATTTGATTTAGTTAACACATTCGATTATTTGCATATTTTCAATTTATTGCAAATTGAGATTGCAATTTGATTTTTCTTATATAGTTTTTTTAAATAAAAAAATTGTTTACATTTAAGTTAGGAGCTACTTACTATGTCAAAGCTATATTTATCTTATATTATATTTCTACATACATGTCTTTCCGAAGTTAGTTAACATGTAAAAAACGTCTGACAATAAAATTTAATGACTTTCATAGGCGTCCCTAAAAAAGTTTGCTGCTAAAGGTAAAAAATTATAATAAGTTGCTGGACAGTTTGTCAACACTTGTCAAGAACTGAGATTTATTGCCCAGGGGCCCAATGCAGCTGTGTCAGATTTCGTTTGGTCGCGCTCGCATTCTTCAACTGGGCGTATACATTTCTACCACCTTCACGTTTAGTTCGACCAGACCTGTATATGGGTATGGCTAAATAAATATGGTAACAAATTTTTCAAATATTTCAGTGTCGAGTTGCTACGTCAGCGACCGAACCTGGTACATACTGTCAACGTCTTGGTTCTTCAATTGATATCGGAAAGACTATAACATGCATGTAAGTTTTAGCTATTTTTTTACTTAATAAATTTTTTTTTATGTTAGAAGTTATTACTGTATTATTTGCAACACATAATATGAATGCACTCTTATTTTCATATGAAGCATTAGGAGTATTTTGAGCACTTTGAGAATTTTGAGCATTTTCAGGAAAAAACAGGAAAAGTAAGTTTCTAAATACTTCACTACACCCCAAATATAAATTCTAGTTTTTTTTTCGTTTATGCTCGTTTATTCTCGTTCATGCTCGTTCGTGCTCGGGGAATGTTCTCCAAAAATACGTGCTCGAGAATTTTACATCACTAGGTATAACGATAAAATGTTCCATTAAAATTTACTTTCCTATTCTACGATTCAGGTCATAGTGCCATAGAACAATTGTGAAATATTTTATAGTATCTATCTTCAATAATAAACCAGCATAAATAGTTAAAATGGAATCCATATTAGATTCTTTTTTTATATAATAGTTACATCTGTTATTAGTTTTTTATTTATCCTACAATTTTTAGGAGACAGACTTGTTAGATTTTGTAGCAAACTCTTCAATTATTGCTCTTGATTAAGGCGACATATACAATTACAATAATCAGAAAATCGTTTTTTTTTTTTTTTATAATTTTTAAACGATAGAACTGAATGTGAAGAATATATTCTGAAAGTTTGAAAACGAAATTCGAAAAACTCTGGAAGTTATAGTGCATATCCGCTCGGGTTCGGAGCGCACGCTGCAGAAGCAAGAGCGTACAGGGGCAGATTGACCAGATGTTTGTAGGAGAATTAACCGTTTTCAGACGAGTTTTGGGAAATAGCCGCCCAAGTTTGTTTACCGTTTATAGTTGCCCCTTTACCCTTCATCCACAGCGACGCTCGTTTGTCAACCGACTCCCTCTGCAAAGGATAGAATAGACGGTTTTTCTCGAAAATACTTTTCTGAAACTGGTGTACACGATTACGTAAAAATTATTGAACCGATTGAGTTTCACCTTGGTAGAAATGTTGACAACACATTATTACTTTGTATATGACGCAAATTGATTTCGGAAAAAAATAAAACTATTTATTTTATGCAAATTCTGCAGAGATTTCCCATGAAAATTCGATTTTTGTCTTTAAATGAGTGCCGTTTTTTTGAATTTGCATTTTTTCCATTTTTCTCAACGTCACATAAAAACTACACTGCTGTGACTCTACCACAGCTCCGCCATTAAGACGATGAATGAATAAAAAAATATATATTTTTTTTATAATTGAATATTCTATTAAAATCCGATCCTACAGTCTGATGAATGTAGAATGAACATTTCTTAGTTTAAAAAATTCAAAATTGTATATGTCCTTTATCTGTTATTATTCCTTCCTAATCATAAAAATAAAATTTCATTTACCATTATTTCTACTATAAATTTGTTTATATGCTTCTATAAATTCTAAAATTTTACTTTATATATATTATTTGATTTTTAATGATCTTATGATCTTTTAACTCATGGTTTTTATATTATTTTGAGAAAGAACAACACTTACTCATCGACGTCAGATTTGATAGCTGGTGCTTTGGTTCCAGGTTGAGAAATACTGTTCTTGGCAGAAATAATAACATTTTCACCTTCAGATTTAAGTTGATCGACGAAAGATTCTACATCCCGGCCCTTGCTGCCTAATTTCATACCACGTGGTTTTCTAAAAGCACAATACACTTAAAATAGTAAAAAAACTTTCCAAAATGACAACTTACTGAATTGGAGTTGTTGAATATGATGGAGGTTTTATGTCATTTGACACATTTGCTATATCACCAACGGATGGAGAAGGTGTGTATCCTGTAGAACTGCCAAATCCGGCTGTGCTACTGAATGATGGTTTTCCTCCTTTTCTTGAGGCCTCCATCTTTTGACGTTGTAATTCTTTAGCCTTTTCACGCATCTTATTCTTTGCTTCTCTTTCTTGTGTCTGAAAAGATTAAATTGATTAAAAATTATGTTTATTTATAAGAAAAATAGATCTAAGATTTTGGTAATAGATACAATTCTGAAATGAAGTACAATGTATTGTCTTTAAACAGCTTTGTTGAGAATTATATTAAGCAAATTCAACTATTTATTAACTTATTAAATCTAAATTAAGATCTGCTCATTTACATTTATTTATAATCCTAGAAAAATGCATGTGAATGAGCAACTGTGTTTATTCAGCTCAACATTTAAATTTATGGAAAACAAAACTTTTCAGATGAAAATGCTTGTAGATGCTTAGTAACATAATAATACCACTAACCTGTCTAACAGCTTGATAAACTTTTTCTTCATGTGAGTCCATTTCAACAAAAGTGCGGATTTGTGATAAATTTACACTCTCTCTGTAACCTAATGCTACGATTTCATCAAAAGCAAATATCAAGGAAAATGCATTTTCTGCAATTTCATTTTCTTCAAGAGACCGACAGTACTCAGGAATCTGTAATAAAAATAATTAATAAAAATATAAATTAAAATGTCTATTATATACTTTTCATAAAATATTTTTAACAAAATTTGTCATCTTTGATGAATATACTATGAAATCAAGACTTATAACTGAATATTGGGCATAAAATAAACACAATTTCAATTTTTAAATAAGGTAACAAAAACCAAGAGTTTTTTTGTGAATAATATTTCCTAAATCACATCTAAATTAGATAGTTTATAAATATAAGCAATATCTACCAAAGTATTTAAAAATGTACTTACAACTCTGGCAAATAATCGAAGAGTTTCGAGATCTTCTAATATATTACTTGCACGAGTTGTTATAAGTAACATATAGAGTCGTTCAAGTGGTTGATATACATAACGAACAGAATCCGTTTCAACGAAAGTATGTTGTGTACCTGTTGGTATAAGTTTAGGAAATGCAGCTAACAAACCTTCAATTCGTGCTTTCGACATTTCAACAAACTGTCGAGAAACAATTGCTAAAAGAAGAATTTTATATAGTACTACTTGTGTGAAGATTTATTTTACTTACTTTTTCCTGCTTTAGTGCAGACTGCTGCAGCTATTAACACCTAAAACACAAAAAATATTGTTAACTGAGTTTCAAGAACATTTTGGCCTTAATTCTATAAATTCATTTAAAAAACCCAGCGTTTGGGAGAACAGTATTAGTTGATTTACCATTTTTTGGCAAATAGTGTTGAAAATACTAGAGCCGCTCTTATGTACTTATTTTACAAAACATTACACTCAACACCCAACTTTCTTAAGCGACGATGACGTTGACGTGTGGCACTCGGCATATGTATAACAGAAAAAGTGACGTGACTATTAAGAAATACCAATTGCAAAAAAAGTCCCTAAAGTGAAATAAATAGATGGAAGCCAGAACTCAATT
>NW_019417189.1:110483-125615 GCF_000390285.2 Anoplophora glabripennis | reverse complement strand
TTATTATTATTATTCGTTCTATCCAAATGTGTAAAAATATATAGGGTGTTCCATTTAAGTTAACGTAGCTAGCATTTGTTTATCTACTACCATTTTTGAAAATTTCAGAAAGAATCGTGCAACTCTTGTATTTCAAATTTTTTTATAACTCTTAAAACAAAAAAGTTAAAGGGGAGGTCAAAATATAGTGAATCATCCTGTACATATACCACTATCATGACCCTCATTTCATAATTCGTAAATTCATTGTGACGAGGCATTTTCAGAAAAAAACTTTTGCAAAATACAAATTTGACTGTGACTTATCGAAATTGTCATGTTGTTATGGATACGTAATTTCCAACAAATATGGGATATTTGTTAAGAAATACTATTTTTTGTAATTTCTTCATAACCGAGCATAATTTCAACTTTTGATAGGTAAACATTTTTTGTATAGAATAAAATTCTCTACCTATTTCTTATAGTTGCGTATAAAAATTTGAACGTACAAAAAAGTTACAGAAGAGTATTCACAAAGGGTTGTAGTAAAATGAACGCCCTGTATGATTTAACATAATAGGAACATACTCACTTCATACATCATGAAAAGAAACTAAGCAACAGCAAATTATGCTCAAATCGGTTAACTGGGTTTTCAGTTAAGAAAAAAACAAGAAATAAAAAAGAACTTTGAACACTCCGTAACTTTTTTTGTGACATTTTGCGTTTAAGCAACTTTGGTTAAATCGACATTTGGGTTCTAGATTATACCCTTAAAGTATCTAAGATTCGTTAGGTGACACCCTGTATATCAACATAAATCGGAACTATAAAAATATACACTAAGATTTATCTCGTAACAAATTTGTTTTGGTGTAGACACAAACAACCAAATCTAAATGTGATCCCGTGTTTTTGTGGAGCGATAAAAATTCCATTAATTGTAAATCTATTATGAAAAACTATTTGAATTTTCAAAAATCGATGAGGAAATCTACGACACCGGATTACAACTATTCTGAAGTTCGACCGCTACCTGATAGATGGAGAAGTAAACATCAAAGCGGAACATTATTGAAAGGGATCTTAGCAATTCTTAGAGACAACAGAAAATTCGAAGTTGAAACCAAAATTAACTACCAGTCTAAGACGAGAATAAAACCAGGTAATATTTACATTATTTATTTTTTATGCCTTCTTTGGCAAGTAGTATTAAGAAGGGAATTTTGATAAATAAAATTAATAGACTTGTTATATTTCAGAATATAATACAAGGTGACCAACGAAAGTTACTTTACGAGGAATCAAGAAAACTTTATATGAAGAAATGCATTATTACCTATAAAATAACAACATAACAATAATAATCTGTATACTAAATATATCAATAAACATGTTAACCAATGAACAGGAATTATTAATTTAGATCTTCGGTTTAATAGGAAATATCAACGTTACAAATTTACAAGCGTGCTTTTTGATTAAAAATTATGTGTACATTATTTACTTTCAGTACTATCGCGTATATTTAAATCTTAAAAGTAACACCATTCCATAATAGTGGAAGATTTCCCGAATTAGCGCTATTTTAAAAAAGGACTATCCACCTATTAAATTAAAAATTATAGACTTATGTAATTTCTTTATACTCTTGGAGCTTATGTTGCACAATTTAAATTACAATTTATTGTAATATCTGAAACACAGCTTCATCAGCAAAAAATCGTATATAACCAATCTTACTTTATTTAAATATAATACATTTGGCTTTAGACGGGCGAAGTCAGATTGATATCATTTGCGTGGATTTATTAAAGGCTTTTGATCAAATCGATTTTTATGTTACTTTAAATAAATTACTGCTGCTTTATGCTGAACATGAAGGTTATAAATCTGATAGCTTTTCTCCTACCTCTGGAGTAGGTACCTCGAGGTTCTTACTTAGGTTTGCTACTGTTTGTGTTTTGATTAATTGTTCAAAACTGCTTCATATAGATGATATAAAAATATATTGTATCGTGAACAGTTATCGAGAGTCTCGAAGTGATGCGTATAAAATTCATTCATTTTTTAGAAAAATAGACGTCTGTGACTTTTCATATAGAGTTGACATTTAAATTAAGCAGATCTAGTAAAGTAACTGGCGTTGTATCTAATTCAAAGTTCTGGTTTGTCATCCACATGAAGGAAACTTATGCCAATAGAGTATTGGGCTATCTATATTATAAGAAACGGAAGAGATTTTACTAATATCCCATGACACTTTTTATTTGTTTTGTACGTTCAAAATTCAAATAATATTTTTTAATTTGGTATCTTCTTCATGTTGACCATATAAGACTTGCTGAACGTGTACAGAGAAGATGTCCTTTATTAGATTTAAAAGGACATGACTAGATTAGATTACCGAATTTTATTGAATGAATGTCATTTTATTCTTTTAATTGCAAGTAATTCTATAGTATATCCATATTTGCACAAGATGTTGACCCAATGTTGAAACTTTCGTGTTTCAACATTGGGTCCAAGAAATTCTAAATCAATTTATACAAAGGTAATATTGCAAAAATCCGCCACTTTTTACTACCTGTAAAAATTTTAATAACTGGTGTATGCCAAGTGACATCAATGTTTGCTCATTAAAAGAAATATATGATAGCGCTACAATTATACTAAATTATGTTTGCTTTATTGCTTATAGTTCACCATTTAATGCTTGTTTTTTTAATATTATGTTTCTATAGGTAATACGTAAGCCTGTTCTAAATATTATATTCCTGTTTACAATATACAGGGTTGTTCGCATAAGAGTCGACACAGAGCAGAGCATGTAGGTTCCCCAAAATATGGTGATTTAAAGCAACTTACCTTTATAATAAGCTGCACCCCTGAGAAGTTTTAGGGTTTCCAATTTAGAAAAAAATCGATATCTCAGTTATATTTGAACTTAATAAGGGATGCACCATTAAAATGTACCCGTTGGCGGCCTTAAATAATATTACTCTATTTTATGGGAAAGTTAATTCTAAAATTTTTCTTACTCTTGTTGGCCTTCAAAAAAAACAAAACACTAATAATACGTATTGTAGCTATTATTTAAAATCATCGAAACATCAAAAGTTGGCTATGAATTAAAACTTCAAATTTGACGATCAGGAAAGGTCACTTACTTTTAGTAATTGTTTGCTGAAAATATTATGAAAATTTCCGGGAAGTTTTCATTTAGCGACCAAGTTGACATGCTATTAGTGTTATGTTTAATCGTTTAATCCTCCATAGAAAAATATTTTCCAATTTTGAAAGACGGGCTCGAGAGGCAAGTTTTTCAGTAACACTCGAGAGCCTGCTATTGCAATCAGAGCACAAGACGAAGAACTTATTTTGAATACAGTTGAAGATGACCCACGGTACTAGAATTCTATCTCGACATACTCGTATAACGCAAACTTCTGTGCACCGAGTGATCAGATGTAATCTACTACACCCATATCATATCCAAAAAGTGCAAGAATTGCTTCCAAATGATTTGGAGAGGTATTACAAATTTACATAACTATCATGAGTATACCGATGTAAACCCTCATTCAGTAACTCCTCGACATTTCCAACGCGAGTTTAAAGTACATGTTTGAATCGGTGTTATTGACCGGTATTTAATTGGTCGTTATTTTATTGAATCGAAACTTATTTAGAATTTCTCGAAAACACTCTCCCGGATCTATTTGACGAAGTGCCACTACAACCCAGACTTGAAAATTGGTTTATGGATGATGGAGCACCCCCTCATTTTAGTAATATTGTTAGAGACATTTTAAGCCACCTGTATCCAAATAAATGGATTGAAAGAGAAAATAGTTACTCACAAGTTTGGACTACACGATCACCAGACCTCAACAAATATGACTTCTTTCTTTGGCGAAGTTAAAAGAATTTGTGTGTTCCCCACCAGTTGCTTCTCGAGCAGAATTGTGGAATCGCATTACGAATAAATAGATACACATTCATTAGAAGCAGTCAGCAGGTCTTGAATAGAGTAGACTTCAATTTTCGACGAAGAATAAATTTATGCCTGAGAGAAAACGGTGATCATTTTGAACAATTTCTATAACTTATCAGTGCAAATTATATGTTGTAACCCCACTTTTAAGGCCTATAACTTCTCAGGGGTGCAGCTTACAATTAGTATAAAGGTAAGTTGCGTTAAATCACCATATTTTAGGTTCCGCTACATGCCCCTGCTCTGTATCGGTTCTTATGCGAAACACCCTGTATTTTTATTCTTCTTTTATCTAAAAATTCATTTTTTTTTCAAATTATGACAACAAAATTGTATTTTTGATTGATTGTGAAATATTTTTTTTATTCATAATTTCTACTGAATTCCATGTGTCTTGTTCTAAAAAAAATGAATTTGTCTAAGAAGATGTTTACACTAATCGTTTCTGAAGTATTAAGGTAACTTAGAAAGCATAGTGAAAGTTTTCAATCACTGTAACTAACTAAAAATTTTCATTCCTTATTGCCTACGTAATACAAGTACTTATATAATAACATAAGTATTTAGAACAGCTATTGTAAATAATTACTTACTTTTATTTTAGTACCCTTGCTGTCAGATTGATTACATCGAAACAAAATATTATTGAGATTCTGTACCAAAATAATCAGTCAAGAGATTGTTATTACTGACCATTCTATTCAAATGGCCTTTAAAATTTAAAAGTATAAAGTAGGATTTGTCAATCATAAGAATTTGAGAAATATTTTTTTCAATTTTACCATAACGAAATGTTGCTATAAGCAATTTAAATAAATTACGTATAAAAATTTAATAATTAAAAGCAAAATGATAAAGGAAATATTAAGGAATTATTTTTTAAACAAAACTATATCTCACTTTCAAAAACAGCTACTCATTATTAAAAAATGAAAACAAAATATTTCGGTCTATTAACTGCAAGTTAAAACTAAAGAAGTCGTGATGTTGCATATACCTCAATAACTAAATAACTGTTGTATCTGTCTTTCTGTTAATATAGTAAATTATGTGGTAAATTATAGTACAAATCAGTTACAAGGTAAAACAAATATGACCTTGTTCTCCTTCTGTTTACATCGATAATGAATAAATTGTTTTTTTACATCGCAAATCAACAACAACGAGTATTTGTTTAATATTATTAATTACTTGAACCTCTCGAGACGTTAAAAATAATCTTCGTCAGCTGCAATTATTACACACTGTGTTAAAACTAGAACTTGACACTTGGGAGGTGATTACTAATAATATTTTTAATACAAGGTACTTTTCATTCTATACGTAAAAAAATCTTGTCGTGTTCGGTTTACCCTTGGCTATCATAAAAGATTGTTGGTAGATAAGTAAAAGAGAGATTTACTCCAGTCGAATTAGAGTTTGAACGTGAAAAAATTATTAGTAGACATTTTATTGCACTTTATTACGGGGAAGGGTACCTATGTAGAATGATAATATCAAAAAAGTAACTCGAAAGAAGTGTCGCTGGCAAATTGTAAATAAATTGCAAAATTATCTGTTTTTTCAATTTACTGTCCATGAAAATCTGGACAACATATTGGAAGATTAATTGTTTTATGATGTAGGCAATTAATTTACCTACGGCGATATTGTTGCCTTCAACACTGAAATTCGGTTCGGTTTCTATCTCGAGAACTGCTCGATCAATCTTGAAGATATATTTTTATTTTCGTCGAGACGAGTACAATGCCGCCATAAAAAAATATATATTGTCGGTATTAATCCGTCGCAAATTAAGCATTAAATATTTATAAATTAAAAATATCCATTCTACTGCAGCCATCGCAAATATTGATAGTCGGTCAGGACGATGAAGTGGTTGCCTTCAGGATATACGATCTCATCTACTCTATGCCCCACACTATAGCCAAATACTCCCGTTCAGTGACGCAGTAATTCTTCTCTGCAAGCGACAGTGTGCGGTTAACATACGCTAGTTATCACTTGGTCGTATCCATCAATATTCTGTGTCCAGTTCATGGTCGGTGGAATCGGTTTCGACAGGTTAAAGTTCAAGTGGTTACAGGTTTCATCCTGCTCACTGGTCCACTTTAAGCAGTGATTGTTCCGGAGTAGTCGGATTAACGAAGTCACAATTTGGGAAAATGCCGGTACAAAATGAGGCTGAAACTAGCAAATAGACTCATCAGCGTGATCATCACAATAACGCATATAAAATATTGATTATTTAAACCACGAAAAATTGTATTATAGTCCAAAAAATAATTATAAAATAACGTAAAGCTTTTCTTGACTCCTTTCTATACTTATTCTTATCTTTACTGTTTTTTTCCACATTTATTGTAAGACCCACTTGTGCCGCTTCTTTTACCAAATTTTTCAACATATCTTCCATGTCCTGAATTGTTTCTGACATTAGGCAGATATGCAGGCCGAGTATGTATCCCATTTACGCTAAAATGTTATGTTAGAAATAACGTTTGTAAATAACATGCTGTAAACGGCCGCTGTTGTACGTAGGTAGGTATGTACCTGTTATTTACGCTCTACGTTGTATTTGTTTCATGTTTCATGACCTAAAAGAACTCTTTTAGTTGTATGTGTTTTTGTCTATTGAGTCGGGTATTTATAATAATTCTGCATTATTATTATTAGGGTTTGCAATCCCGCAGTCTTTTTTTTCCAGCTGGAAATTTGCGGTAAATTCGCCTTTACAACGGGATCCCGCTGTAATTCCCGTGAGAGATTTAAAAGTATATTTATATATGAAAATAATAATGTTATTATTGTGGAATGTTTATATTTAATCAAATGAAATATAAATAATTCTTGGTATTTAAAAATCAACAGATAAGCATTATATAGATTAAAAACTGTTTATTAACTAAGAATTAACAGAAATCAACACATCAATAATATAATACTTTTGTTATTTTTACATAGATATTATTATGTCTCTAGTTACTTAACGTACTTGTTGCTGTTAAATTACTAAATTTATAAACATCTAGGTTAGGTTAGTAATTTAATCGTAGTAACAATTTCTAAAAAAATTTTTGCTAGATACATCGATAATAATATACTTCGGAATATGACAGTTTAGAGAAAATCGCAGAGATATTAGGCATACTTCATTTGGCTGTCATTCATTTACTAATTAAGGTAATAACTTGATTTTTTGTTTTGTCTTAATAAATTAAGATTTTGCTAGGTAAAAATGCCGTATGTGCCGTATGTGCTACATTTTCAACAGAAATTAATAGAAAAACCAGACCATGTACATCCTATACATGATATTTTGGATGTTTTTACAGGGTATTTTACTAATTTTTAATATATTGTGTTGCAAATAATATTTAATTGTTATTTACGTAATTTAAAACAACGCATGTAAACACATACGAATTTAATTTGTTAAAAACATCGTATTTCAAAATTTCTCCTAGAGAAGAAAGCCGTATGTGGTCACACGCAGCGTTTATACTATGCACCTCTTAATGAAATACATGTACATAAGTCTGCTAAGTGGCACAATAATAGAAATTTAAAATGTACAAATTTTTAAATTTAAAGAAACAAAAACGATATTTTTGATATTTATAGGTGGGTAATGTATAATGCGATATAGATTTCAAAAATGTAATTTTCTCAATTTGTCACAAAACTGCATATACGGTCTTTTTCCGAAGTAGGGCAGTATAGTATAATTAAAGTAACATACAAGAAGACACAACTATTAGTTACATATAAAATTTCACTTTGTAAACACCTTGTTTCTCGAAAATAAACAAACGAATCAAGGAATTTGTTTGAATGATGCAAAGATCCTTTCCTTCGCTCGGTTGATCGATGCTATGACAGGGGAACGCAAACCAAACGGGGCGCTCGCACGCGCCATGCGCTATGTCGCTAAACGGACGTGTTCTATTCAAAAATTTCCCGCGCGGGAATTACCGCACAAATGCGGGAATTCCGCAGGTCTCATTGACATGCGGGAAATTGCTGGAATTTTGTAACGTGGAATGCGGGATTGCAAACCCTAATTATTATCAAATAATATGTCGGTGAAATACATTCTCAAAGTTCGCCCCTAAAACAGTTTTTTCTAAATATCTGGGGTTCTAATCAATATTTTGGAATAAAACAACATGCAAAATTACTTCTTATAAAAAAATAGATGTTTCATTAGTGATTTCGTGTTTGGGGGTTGCTATCCTTACTTTTTATTTCAAAAAAACTATATTTTTCGAACATTTTTTATAAGTATATAAAAAATTCATATTTGTTAAAAAAAAATTAAAATATAACTAATGTAAACAAATTGGCAAAATTAAGTTCGCAAACAACCCCCTAGTAAACGAAAAATGTCTACGATTAGAATTAACATTACAAAATAAAAGGTTTTTACTTTTTCTCTAATCATACGAATAATTTGTTCTATTAGCCTCAAACGGATTTAATCGCATGCAAACTACCCCTCATGTTCACCCCCAAAAGTATTTCTGTGACATCTCGGGTTCTAATCAATATTTTGGAATGAAACGAAATGGAAATTACTTCTTATAAAAAAACAGATATTTCACAAATAATTTTTTTATTGGTCTAAAACGGATTTAAACTGATGCAAACTACCCCTGATGTTTATCCCTCAAAAACGGATTCGGTAATTTCCATTTTGTTTCATTCCAAAATATTTATTAGAACCCGAGATATCACGGATATACTGTTTTTGAGGGTAAACATCAGGGGTAGTTTGCATCTGTTTAAATCCGTTTTAGACCAAGAGAAAAAATTATTCGGATGATTAGAGAAAAAGTAAAGACATTTTTCGCACACTAGGGGATTACTAGGGGGTTGTTCGCCCCGTAAAATGAGAAATTATTTTTGTCAATTTGTTTACATAAATCATATTTTTAATATTTTGAATCAATATGATTTTTTTTTATATAAAAAATGTTTGAAAATATACTTAGTTTTCCTGAAATAAAAAATAAGGGTTGCATACCCCAAACACGGAATCACTTGTGAAACATTTTATTTTTTAAAAGAAGTAATTTCCATTTTATTTCATTTCAAAATATTGAGATGTCACAGAAATACTGTTTTTGGGGGTGAACATGAGTGGTAGTTTGCATCCGTTTAAATCTGTTTGCGGCTAATAGAACAAATTATTCGTATGATTAGAGAAAAGGTAAAAACTTTTTATTTTGCAATGTTAATAATTGTACATATATTTTTAGCACACTAGAGAGTTGTTCACCCCCTAAAAAGAGAACTTAATTTTGTCAATTTGTTTACATAAATCATATTTTTTATATTTTTAACAAATAAATATGAATTTTTTTATATATAAAAAATGTTTAAAAATATAGTTATTCTGAAATAAAAAATAATGGTAGCAACCTCCGAACACGGAATCTAATGTGAAACATTCGTTTTTTTATAAGAAACAATTTCCATTATTTTTCATTCCAAAATAATATTTAGAACCCCAGATATTTAGAAAAAACTGTTTTGGGGGGCGAACTTTGAGGATGTATGTCACCCCCTAAATATGTTTTTCCGCCGATAAAAAAAATATGTCATTTTATGTTTTATGTTCTACAACCGAGTCTACAACATATATAAAAATATTGGAAATCGGAGAGTTCGGGGAACTACCCCAGTTTCCTTGTTAGATCCTTCTTCGTTTGATTTAACGTAACAATAATTTTAGGGTAAATACTTACCTAAATTACTTAAATTTTACAACTTACCTTCGATGTGCGTTTATAAAACCGGCAAGTAAATGTAAATTTAACAAGCCGTTCATTTTCATTAGACAAATAACACGTACGTTAAACTATAGCATCGCCAAATTCCTTGCCTTTAAGAAACTGTTAAAATTTAAGATAACGTGTTACAAACTATTTTATGTCGTACTTACCTGTTATTTACAAGTTTGCATTTGTTTCATGTTTCATAACCTAAAAGACATCTGTCAGTTATGTGTTTTTGTCTAATACTGACTCTTGTTTATAATAATTTTGCATAATTATTATTAACAATGTCGACACAAAAGCGTCTTCAAAAAACAACAAAATTGCAATACGAGTATTTGCTAAAAATGGTCTTAATTCCTCAATAACGTGTACGTTGTAACGTCCCTTTGCTCTGTCGCCAAATTTTTGTAACGTACTTTTATTTACTTGGCTTTGATTTTGCGGTGGTGACGGTTCGGTTCAGACGTTACTTGTGGCCGTCCCCGGTATACTACCAACTCTAAACTGAATCTTAATTCGCAATTTCGAATTATAATTTATTGACGTCACTGACGTCCCTGTTTGGACGCCTAATTGTGTGACGACCCTAGACTACTAGTTTCTCGGCGGCGGTGGTTGGCAGCCGACGGTGGTGAGTGACGTCACAGGAACGTACTCTGGATTAAATCTTTTTGTGCGGTTTTGTCTCGGGCGCCAGTTTCCCAATCTTTTACGTGGGGGAAACTCCACGTGAAACCTACCCTCGGTTTAGAGTAAGTACTCGGGATAGCTGCAGTGAAGAAAGTTTAAATCCAGGGGTCGGTTATATTTCTCTTACTTTCAATCAACGTAGTTCTCTGAGTGTAGTGTTATTTTCCTTTTAAAATAGACGGTCTTATCAGTATAGGTCACAAAAAGATACTGCGATTTTTTTACTGATCGGAATTTATCAATCTTATCGGTGTTAAGAATGAATACAAACTGGAAATATATTTACTAGATTTATTAATCAGGCCTATTGAGTTTGAAACAAACAAAAGTAAAACAGATTCTAATTACATTTATTATTACTAACTAAAACCAGGAATATACAATCAATTTACAAGCGGCGTAATAATAACAAAATGGGTTAGAGCAATTATTAACGACGGATTTAATATGCCTATTCGGTTTTCCGGTGCTGTGAATAAATACAAATTAGCACATAGTCAAATATCAGGACTCAAAAATCGGTACGGTACAAAAACGGAGTCTTTGGCGTTTGGTTTATTTAAATAAACGGTCTAAGACTTTAAGAAACGGTACGCCAGAATAATATTCGGTTTTACATTTCGGTCGGTGCTAGAAAGGGAAAATAAGGTTAATAAATTAGAGCAATAAATAATCAATAAATAACTTGTCCCCAATGGTTCTGAAACAGAAAAGTGATTACGGGTTACTCTAATTCTAAAAATAAATATCGGCGGTAGTTTCTAGCAAAGCGGCGGAAATTAAGCGAAAATGCGACCAGCCAGGAGAAAAAGCCAAGCAAAGCGGTTTACAACGGGCATAAATAAGCAAATGGTAATCAGGAAAATGATGTTGTTGGTGAACAGGAGGCAAAGTCTGGTCGAGGTGCGAGTTCAAATGCGGGGCGGCCGACAGATTTCTTCCCGAAGCGGTGGAGCACCCAGCCAAACTTCGAGGGTCTATCTGTCGCTGCACAGCCGACACACAACGTCTTCTACTGGCGGTGGAGCACCCAGCCGAACAAGCAGTTTCGGTTATTGTGCCTTACGGCGTTTATCAAGCTTAGGCGGTGGAGCACACAGCCAAACCTTCGCCGACAACACTGCTGCTGTACAGTCTGACACCTTCACGTCCTCTACTGGCGGTGGAGCACCCAGCCGAACCAGCAGTTTCAGTAAAGGGGCTCACAGCGTTTGTCGAACGACGGCGGTGGAGCACCCAGCCAAACCGTCGACGATAACGCTGCTGCCGTATGAGCCTGCACTCAACGTCTTCCGCTGGCGGTGGAGCACCCAGCCAAACCAGCAGTTCGGTCGATGTGACGGACAACGTTCGTTGAACGAGGGCGGTGGAGCACCCAGCCAAACCAGCAGTTCGGTCGATGTGACGGACAACGTTCGTTGAACGAGGGCGGTGGAGCACCCAGCCAAACCTTCGCCGACAACGCTGTGGTCGTGCTGTCTTGCCAGAGTTCAAAACGGCCAGACTTTTGCCATAGCAGGACAAGTGAAAATAGGAAAATACAATTTGCTTAGTTATTCCGGACGGTTGCTTCTGGCGGCTAACTCCTTGGGTTGGGTGGCGGTCTCTGGTCGGTTTTCAGGTCCTCGGGGTGGTCCTCGGGTTGGTACTGGAGCTCTTCGAGTTCTGGCAGCGAACTCCTTGGGTCGGGTGGCGGTCTCTGGTCGGTGTTCAGGTCCTCGGGGTGGTCCTCAGGTTGGCGTTGGAGTTCTTCGAGTTCTGGCAGCGAACTCCTTGGATCGGGTGGCGGTCTCTGGTCGGTGTTCAGGTCCTCGGGGTGGTCCTCAGGTTGGCGTTGGAGTTCTTCGAGTTCTGGCAGCGAACTGAGGATTTTCGTCCAGGAACGGTAGTTTTATTGCCTCAATCTCCCCTCGACTAGGCAGCAGTCGTGGTGGGATTATGCGCGCGGCCCTCGACAGAGTGGGGCAAACGGACGGTTCAACTCGACTCGCGGTTAATTGCTCTCACCCAATTAAACTAATTAAATAAATAACTGGCCCAGGACCTTGCATAAAACTGGAAATTAGTACCGGTTCATTACAACGTTATATCTTAACAGTTAACGTTAACCTTAACGTTTAACCCTGAAATAACATAACTGTTATTATGATAAAATGGGATACATACTCGGCCTGATTATCTGCATATTTCAGGTCTGCAAGTTTCACATTGCTTAGCCGGTTCCATGATATACCATTCCTGTTCTTAATTACTTTTTAAGATGTAATCTAGGCAGATATTTTATTGTATAGTAAGTGTGACAGTATACATCCTTGTTTGATTCCTTTTTCTATTTCTATTTTGTCTGACAGAAGACCTCTATGAAGTACCTGGCAAGTTGACTTATCATATATTATTTAGATTAACTGCAATATTTTCCCAGGCATAGCTTTCTCTTTTAAAATGTTCCATAATGCTTGGTGAGTTATGCAGTCAAATGCTTTGGCAAAATCTACGATTATTGTAAGCAATGAGTTCTTCTCAATGGTCCCTATTATTAATTTTATTGTAGCTATCTGATCAATACACGATTTTCCTTTTCTAAAACCAGCTTGCTCGTTTCTTAACTTCTTGTCGATTTCGTTATTAATACGTTGGTATAATCTGTTAGCTAAAATTTTGTTTATGGTACACAACAGGGTAATTTCTGTCCAATTATGACATCCTTATATCTTCTTTTTTTGGCAACTTGATTACTATCCCGCTCCCCCATTCTTATGGTATATTTTCTTCGTCCCAAATCTCTTCTATATAATAATCGGCAAGAGCATTTCCACTGTACTAGACAAGTCAGCCTTGCATAGTTCTGCTGTTATCTATCTCCGCTGTCTTATCATTCCTCATCTTTGCTATAGCTTCTTTTATTTCATCTTTTGTTGGTTTCCTAACATTAATATCAAGTACCTCTGCTTCTGTTGCAATCTTACTTCACTCGCTTTGCGCATTTTCCGGTTCCTGTTGTCCATCTGTCAGTATCTCACTATGCCATCTTTTTTTAAGTTCTGCTTTCATTATAAGTAGTTTTCCTTCTTTATTTTGTATAAGTTTCTGGTTATTATAGTTCGTTAGGATTTTGGTGGTTTTACATAATTCCCTTATATTATTTATTATGCCTGTTTCTTCGGCTCTTTTATGTTTAGTTTTTTCTTACGCTTTATTTTTTTACTGCATTTATTATAGCTTTTGTGTCTTTTCTACTCTGGATTAGCTTCCATTTGTCTTTACCTATCCACTCTTTTCTTTTCTCCTCTTTGTATTCTAGTGTTACCTCCGCGACTATATTCACAATTTCTTTTACCCTCTCCTACTTTCCTTTTATCGTTACTTCCGCTGGAGGAATATTTCTTTTTATTCCAAGCCAGTACTCCATTTTCTTTGAATTTCTTTGTCTTTCAACCTTTCTAAATTATAGTGCTTTCTTTGAAGGATCGGTTCTTTTATTTTATTGACACATATTCTTATTTTTAATTCGCATAGTAACAAATGATAGTCGCTTCTTACATCGACCGATCTTTTATTTCGAACATCCAGTAGACAACATTGCTTCTTCCCATTAATCATTAAATGATCTATTTGATTTTGTGTCTTTTGATCTGGTGAAGTACATGTTATTTTGTGACAATTTTTATTCGGGAATATCGTTCCGCCTATTACTAATTCATTTTCTAAACTGAGTTCGACTAGTCAATCACCCTTGTCATTTCTTATACCTATTAAATTTTTTCCCATAACCTTCTCAATTGCTTTATTGTCTATAGGTTACCTACTTTGGCATTCATATCACCCATTAATACTATTGTGTCGCCTTTATTACCTTTACGGATTGTCTCATTCAATTCCTGATAAAAATCGTCTTTTTGATCGGCATCTATTACTTCTGTTGGCGCATAACACTGACTTATGGAAATTTTCCTGAGTTATGACTAGCTATTATAATTCTCTCTGATACAGGAGTCCATTGTATTAAACTTATCTTTGCTTCCCGGTTTAGTATAATGCCTACTCTACCTCTTCTCTCTTCGTTCTCCTCTTTGCCTGAGTACACAAATGAGTTTCCATTATTGTTTTGTAGTTCATGTTGCCCTGTCCGTCTGGTCTCACATAACCCTAGGATTTTAACATTCAGTAAGTCCATCTCCTGAAGTAGCTGGTTTAATTTGGATTTTTCTCGTTCTATTTTTAATTCTAAAAACATTACTTTGAAACTTTAGTTTTTTCCGCTTCGTATTAGTTTCTATGATGTCTGCATTTAGGATGAGTGGATCATCACTCCTCTGAGAGAGAAAAACTTAATTTTACAATGTTAATGTTCAAGATCTTGACTTTAAAATCAACAATTTGCGGCAAGACAAACGCTGAGCAAACAGATGACAGAGAAGATGCATCCGATGTTCCTTCTGTTAATAATGAAGATAAAATGATGTCAGTTATGACATAGAGAATATTCTTTTTGACAGCAAAATGGAATAGCCATCTGGTTTTCCCGAAATAAACACGGAATTTGGTGGATTTTTGTTGACATCAACAGACTCTTAGACATTGAAATCATATAAAAGTAATGCACAATATTTAAATGATATGATGATCACTAATTATTATTATTATTATTATTATGTGTTTATAATCTAGTGTTCCTATTCG
>NW_019417189.1:10949-110163 GCF_000390285.2 Anoplophora glabripennis | reverse complement strand
TTATCATTATCATTATCATTATCATTATCATTATTATTATTATTATTATTATTATTATTATTATTATTATTATTATTGTTATTTATTCTATAGCAAAGTTGTTGCTTAACAGTGGAACGACTATTGGAAAGTAGCCAGGATGTTTGAAATATTCATACACGCATCGCGTGTACCCAACGTGGTGTTAATTTTAGGACTGAACCGACAAAATATAATTATCGTAAAATTACAATTTCTGATAGGTATATATTTAATGTTTGTTTTTTAAATTTCTCAGTTGCACCTAATATCACTAAAAAAAATCCAATTAAAATCAGTACTAAAATATATAAATAAAATATAATCAGATATACAAATGATTCCTCCTAAAGTTGTGTGGATGTCCTTCAAAACGACTTTTCTAAATGACATTTGGGTAATTCATAAATACCAATAAATACATTCTGTAATAAATTATATGCCTATATTTTAAATTAAAACTGAAATTACTACCGAAAATATAAATTCAAAACTTTATGGATATTATTTAAAAAAAGGATTAGCTATCGCAAAATTTTAGTAGTGAATATTAAATATTAAAATATGCTAATGAATTAATGTTGCATACATGTACCTACTTAAAGTAGATGAAAATAGATGCCACATAATACTATAAAAATTAGTCATTAAATGTATAATACATAATTCAGAAGAAACTATACATTATTATGCATATATGTATAGGATGATTCAGAACTTATTCAAAGAAATTACTCTTACAAATTCAAAACGGGCAGTTAGAAAATGATTTGCCTTGCACGGCAAGGCAAAGCATTCTGTCGGCGACCGGCACGGCGGCAAAGAGTAATGAACGAACAAAAAATTGAAATAATTTCTCAAGGAACGAAATAAATAAAATTTTATAACACCTACTTTATATCAACAGATTCAACTACTTTTGCCGTTATTATTAATTAATAAAATTTATTTGTGGTTTTAATTAATAAAATAATTTGACATACCTGATGTTACAACAACTGTTCAAAATTTTGTCCACCGTCGTGCAAACACATTTGGGCCCGTCTTACCCAGTTTCTACGAACTAACAAATGTTTCTGGTTCTTGTCCGTATTGAACTCGTACGTTATTCGCCGCAGCGTAAATCATCAATAGTGTCCACTTCGGTGCGTTACACGTCATTTTTCAAATATTCCCACAAAAAGAAGTCCAAAGGGCCTCGTGTATGATATGCCGCACTGTTGATTGGGAGGTGGTTACGTGAAAGAACGAGTAAAATCGAACGGCGCTACCAGGTTGCCTAAATCTTTGTTATAAATATGTATCCTGCTAATAAAGACATTTATTGTTATTGTTATTGTTATTGTTATTGTTATTGTTATTGTTATTGTTATTGTTACTGTTACTGTTACTGTTCCTGTTCCTGTTACCGTTACCGTTACCGTTACCGTTACCGTTACCGTTACCGTTACCGCTACCGCTACCGCTACCGCTACCGCTACCGCTACCGCTACCGCTACCGCTACCGCTACCGCTACCGCTACCGCTACCGTTACCGTTACCGTTACCGTTACCGTTACCGTTACCGTTACCGTTACCGTTACCGTTACCGTTACCGTTACCGTTACCGTTACCGTCATTGTCATTGTCATTGTCATTGTCATTATCATTATCATTATCATTATCATTATCATTATCATTATCATTATCATTATCATTATCATTATCATTATTATTATTATTATTATTATTATTAGTACTTATTCAGGGATCCTGTTGAACTATCTCTAAAATGTGTTTCTCATCTGCTGCAATAAGCCATGGACGACCTGGATCTTCATCTCTTCCACAATTCGGTTGCAAATTTCCCGTATCACGCCCGCGTTGCACTACCGCGGTAAAAGTAGTTGCATTTGGTACATTTCTACCGGAATATCGTTCTGCGTACATACAAGAACTCCTAGTTGCTATACACATATGCAATTTTTGACACTTGAAAAACTAATATAAACACTATTGCAACAACGATAATATTAAAATCGGATTTCAGTGTTCGCATTTGCACAGCACACAACGCGAATGACGCTAGAGACTACAGTAGCCCAGCGACGCAAAGGTTGCAAATACTATAACTTCAATAATTTTTTTCTCGGAAACTATAAGGACTTTACAAATTTTTTTTTTACGATATTGACTCCATTTTCATGACGCATCCATTCCCAATTTTTCTTGGATAAGTTGTAAATCATCCTGTAGATTTACTTTTACTGTTTCTCTATGGATGCCTCATTTTTGTATATTAATGTTGTACAAAGGGTACTTCCTAAAATAATACACTTCAACAACGTAAAAAATGGGGCGATACAACTCAATTAATGATTTTTATACAGTAGCCACCATCTGGATATACATGAAATTGTATTTCCGTATCTGGTTCTGTTGTTTATGGACGTTCACGGGACATACAGGAGAAAAACATCCTCTGTCTTTTGGACATTCATTATATGTTCAACTTTATCCGGATGAACATTGACTAGACGTGTATAAAACATCCACTGTACGTATGTTGTGACTGTAGTATCATCAATTTGGAACCGATTTAGAATAATATTTTGTAAAGAAAGAAATTTTGCTTTGGATACACAGGATTGAGGATGTGTCAAGGATATTAATGGATTGGGATTTCAACATGAAAAGGAAAAATAGAGAAGATTATAAAGAGTACGTTGTGGAAACAATGTGGAATATCACGGCAAGAATGCTGCAACATAATGTATTTTGAAAATTTTAATGCTATTTTCAACCGATTTTAAGAAAGCCCGTGACGTACGCAATTGTAGATGAAAAAAGCAATGTAATTTTGAAAAACGTGAAGACAGTTCCGTTGCACTATCGCAAAGTAAGATTATTAAAAAGGACGCTAATAGGTATGGGACAAAAATACACCTATAGGTCTTTTGAAAAAATTGTTTTGATATTGCTGCATACGAACTTGCTTGGCGATGAGGGGAGGCATCAAATTGCAAAATATTTTTAAGGAAGAAAAATCTAATAATGGAGAGTTGACTGGCCGCATTGAATGCAATACAGTGTTTTCAAAAACATGTCAAAGTGGTTCATAAAAGTGTCTCGACAGTTAATGAAAAATATATAAAATCCTGATATCTGTCCAGTAAGACTATTTTATAAAATTTTGTCACACAGAACGGATTATATTTCAACTGACTGACTTTTTCTAACCCCCAATCCTTTTAGGAAAAATTATACATCAAAAGGTTGGAACAAAAATAGTTCTCTAGGAATGAAAGAAATTCTTAAGCGGACGAAAATATCAGCTGAAAAAATTGGGTTGGGCATGAAAAATAAAATTATTATTATTATTATTCCTATTCCTATTACTATTACTATTACGAAATTTGGATTTTATTTAGATTTCATGTAACACGTTCAGCGTTCATTCACAGGCCTTTCGACATCTATGTGGACGTATTTAGAGAGTTTGTACGCCGTTGGCATCATTTGCGGAGCTTTACCTGAAAACCTTTACCTGCAAACCTCTGAAATTCAAAGATTTGACCGCCTTTTCTATAAGAAATGAAATATATTCATGTAAAATCAGCACTTTGAAACACTTTATCATACAAATTCATAACACCTCTCAAGATGAAGAAGGTTTGAGATTAAGAGTAGGTTTGAGGATTAAAAATATGGGTATGAAAGCAAGAACACCATTGTTTCAGTTCGTCACTTGTTAAAGAAATGTATGAAAGAGAAACTCACCTTCTACGGCTACAGAAGTTCCATGTGTTCGAGATAAAGTGAGTAGATAGTAGATAACGTTCGGTTACGACTTATTATCATCTATGAAAAGTGACAAAGTCTTAGGTTAAGTAAGTACATGTATCTATTAGTCGTCTTCAGTCTATATAAATAAAGACATCTTTTGCAAAACCTGGTACACACTCGTACTCGCGAACCATTTTTCATGGTCTGCAGACACGGCAAAAAAAGCAGGAGGTTGATGCCTCACGATCTACGCGTCTTTAAGTAATGAGACGATGCGAGCATTAAAGGTGCCGTCGAAATTTGTAAGAAGTGTGGGGTATCACTACAGGTGATCATGCACCATCTCATTATGCTGCAAAAAAATTCAGGTTATATGTATAGCCCACATGACATCTTTCGAGAGACACATCCTCAATTATATCCTTACAAAACTAGATCTCAAACCCGAATGAATTATTCAGGGAACCAAAATACTTTTCGTAGAAAATGTAACATTTTTGGACTCCCTCAAAGAATTACCATGGCTTTATCTAAACTCCCCAAAGGCTTTGAGCTGACGCAGCTAAATAAGGGATGCTTTCCCCAACTATTTTAAAAAGAAACAAATCAGAACTATAGAGGGCTTGCGGTTGCTATCGACAACTACTGTGTCGATAGCATGATGGAGAACAAAAGAAATGATTTGGGGAAAAAAATCAGTGAGTTGATGGCTTACAGTATATAAGATTTCGATATTTTTGGAAGCTATCAATGTCCTACCCTTTATCGAAACATGTTTGCATGTAAAAAAGTGTAATAGGTATGTGTAAACCATTTACTATACAAATGTTAATGACTTTGGGTTAAGTCAGTCAAATGAGGATGGAGAAAAAGTGGTCAGTTTCATTAGTTACTAATGTGAAAGAAAATTCAGCATCACTGAGTAAGAGTGTCTTGTTGTATTGTAATTGAAAAATTTAGATCCTATGCAGAAGCGACACATTTTACCGTTATTACCGATCATTTCACCTTAACATGGCTTCATAGCCTAAAACATCTCTCAGGTCGACTTGCTCGATGGAGTGTCAGCCTCCAGTAGTATAACTTCGATGTAGTCCATCGACGAGGATGCCCTTTCCCGATTCGTACCCGCTGTACTGTAATTCCGTCGGATATTGAAGGCTATGATTGCATGCTTGAAATAGTCGTCTTCTGCAATATCCACAATGGAGAGTTCAAAACAATATAATCTTTAGAAAAATAAAGAATCCTTATCCTGGACTAGAAAATCCACTATATGTTTGGAATATCGTTGTTCCCAAATCACATCGAACAGAGGTGATATAAGAAATTACCACAACTCACCTATATCTAGTCATACTTGTGTGTACAAAAGTCATCATGAATTGCACGACAATTTTTTGGACAGAAATAAAATCTAATATAGGTAATTTTATTCGTTCGAGTCTAGTTTGTTTATCAAATAAACTGGAATAAAAGTCTTTTTTATTAATCGTGCAGCAATTTTCTTTGGGTAAGGGGAGTCGTTGCATTTAAAATTTTGAATACCCTAAAGATAAGATGAAAAGAAGAGCTATTTTCGATATATTTATTGCATAACATTGACATTTAATTTCTTAACATGTAATTCGATTGTATTTTGCATGCAATACATCTGAATCAATGTCTTGATTCCTAAGCTAGTTAGGTAGAATCTTAAAACCCTCAAAGACTACATAATCTAGAAAATGAAATATATTTAGTATAGTTTGTTATACATACTTTTATTTTCATTTTCTTTAGTGGTAACTCTTTAAATTTAAATCAGTTTCTAACTATTCATATCTGAAATTTATATAACAAAATCATTGTATAGCGTTCTCCTGTTCTTAGCTTTTGAAGCAAAGCTTATCTTAACTTCGTAAAGGGCAGTGTTTATTATTCAAATTTCCCACATATTTCCAGTACCTAGAAGTTAAAGACGATATTAACCTAATAAAACATGTATTACCAAATTGTCTACTATTACTGTACCTGCGGCAGTTTTTGTCCAGATTAATAAGATTAATCCAGATTAATAAGCCCCATAAAAAGTGGCAGGTCCAAAAGACAAGAGTATGGTATTTATGCGTTTTTGGGGTCGCTGAATCTGAATATGGTGTCCGTTTGACCCGATTAGCTCTGGGTTAAGAACAGTTCAAGGTTAAATGTAGAGATTCAATTGCCAACAAAGTAAAACTACATATCCATATATTTTTGGGGTTGCTGAATCCAAATCCGGTGTCCGTTTGGACACCGATCAGGTCTGGGTTAAGGCCAGTTCAAGGTAAAATGTAAAGAATCAATTGCCAAGAAAGTATACCAATATATCTATACGTTTATGGGGTCCATCTGCTTAAGTTCTAAACTCAAAACAGTCAAGTTGCGTAGGAGTACTTATGGGTATTAAAATTTGAGTAACAAATAAGATTAAAGAAAGAAAGCTTTAAATCTGAGCCCGTGATTCTCGAGTTAATTGTTTTGACATGATAAAATTCTAGTATCAATAAACCTAATTAAGTAAGTTTTAAACTCATGTGTCTGTTAATGCTTCGTATACATATGTACATTAATTTACACAGTGAGTCTGTGTCGATTGAGATTCTTGAGAACAGTTTTTCAAGATAAGAGGCTTTTTGCCTCGATGAATCACATGAAATCACTATATCTCACTGTTACGGTATCGAGATTACTACTCATGATTGTAGTCAAACTGTTTTTGCTGTAAAAAGATCTACGAAGTGGATTTTACGTCTTCTCAACTTCAATGGTAAATCTCTTTTTAATGAACAGCAGTAATCGGCTAACACATATCCGATTTGCCTTGGTACCGATACTCCATTTCCTTAACATATTGATGAAATCACTTTCTCTGCTCCTCACTGTAATCAATCAAATTTTCTAATTCACATGGGAATGTAAAAAATGTAATTTGAGATTCACTAAACAGCCTAGGTTTTTAAAGCTTTCCAGCAAATTCTACTCTATTTTTTTTATACGCTTTTGATTTCTTAGATCATTTCCGATTAGGACCTTAAAGCTATGCTGCTTTCTCGTTTTCATTCATTCTACTAACAAATATGTGATCCTTTAACATCTTACGGATCTGAGGTCCATCAAATATCCTTTCCCGCAATTTCGCATCACTTAAATTGAGGAATTGATCTCCGATATACTTAAAACATTGACCACCTTAGTTAGAATTAAAATTAACAAGTGATTCATGTTTTATATTCCAAAACCCAACACCAAAGGCTTCTCTAGCCAAACGCTCTTCACGTAATGATTTTTTCGATCCCGACTATCCCATTCAAATAAAAAGCAAGGAGTTTTTTGAGAATCCCAATTGTTGGCCCAGTATTATTGTGATTATTCTTACAAATTTGCCATTTATGTTGTTCGTATTTGATACTATGTAAGACTATTCTCAGATTACAGTACTCTTTTGTCAAGATCACCGTATGTGCTACAGGTATGGCTGCACAAACATTTGTATTATGCAGTAGAACAGATTTATTGCTTCTGTTTGACGAATCCATGAACAGCCTCCATTCGTTAGGTTTATAACATCAATGTTTGAAGTGATTCATCAATCCAACGATACCATTGCAGTAAACTAAGGAAAACTCTTCATCGTTAGATAAATATTTACGAAATTCCTTATTATTGTCTCGATAGTAAGAAGTTTTCACTTTTCCGGCTTGCTTAGTATTTTTTTAGGAACTCTGCACAAGCCTTTGTCAGGCTCAAATCTGGAACAAGATCATTTACTTTCTCTTGGGATATTGTTCCTTTTTCAAAACGTGATATGGAATATATTCGTCATCACTAATATTCATTGTCACCCAGATTTTCTTCTTCCTTAATATCTTGATGAAATCTTTCTGCTCAAACCTGATCAAATTTTTCACTTTAGGGCTCAAAATTTTTTTCTATTATAAGATATTTAGTAGACCTGATTAGGTCAAACGGACACTAGATTCGGATTCAGCGACCCCAAACACGTATAGATATGTAGATTTACTTTGTTGGCAATTGATGTAGAAATGTAGAGAACATTTGACCTTGAACCGACCTTGACCCAGATCTGATCGGAGTCAGAGATCCCAAAAATTTATAGATATGTAGGTTTGTTTGTTGGCAATTTATTATCTATATTTGACCTTGATCTGATATATAGTTAATCGCAACAAACGGACACCGGAATCGGATTCAGCGACTCCAAAAACATATGGATATCATTGTCTTGTCTTTCGGACCTCCCACTTTTTTGTAGGGCTGTGATTATTATTGATTTTGGTATATTTGTTGGTATATGCAGCCGGGCGGAGCTGTCTCAAGCGTCCGTCTTTACTGCTTAATGAGGAAAATGAGCGTGTCCCTCTTTTCAGTAAAATGAAATTCTAATAACGGTTTGATTTCAATTTATAAAAAATATATATGTGGTAACAATATTTTTCAAATGTAAATTATATTGTATTTGTATTGTTCAGGCCAGTACAGTGCACATTATTAAATAAATACTTGGTATTATATTTACAAATGGCTAGTGCTGTCCTGTTTGAATATCTTGCAGTAGTTGATAGAAATTACTTTAAGACGACGACAACAGATTGTTGATTTCGACACTTTCATGTGGAACAGCTGCTTATAAGAGATTTGATGTGAGTTCATTTTCGTGATGCTCTGGTTCAGTCCCTTCCATAATTGACGTTAATTGGGAAGTCTCTTCTTCTTGGGTTGCGAAAATATTTCCCAGCTGCCTGTCCAGTTACCGTTTTTGAGGATTTCAGATGTTTCGAATAACAGTCTCTCAGATTTTTCGGTCTATTTTTCACCGCTTCGCCTGAAAATGACAAATGACAATGACAATGACAATTAGTATATGGTTGACGTCACCTTCTGTATTTATTCCTATACTAAGCTTTCCATAAAGCAGTATACTACTCTATATAACTTTATTTCATATTCTTAGTTACTAGAAATATTTTTTCTACAATAGATCACAGCTTCCGAGTTGATTTCTCAACTGTTAGTGAAATTGTGATGGATGTTTGCACAGCAGTATGGGAAAATTTAAAATCTGTGTTCATGTCACAGCCCACATGACAAATATGGGAAAACTGCGTTAAAAAGTTTTAAGAAACGTGGAATTTTCCAAACTGCATTGACGCCATTGACCATTAAGTGCCCTAATAACGCTGGGTCGTCTTATTTCTCTTAATCAAAAAAACATTATATTGTACTTTTTAGCTATTGTGGGACCACATGAGTTTTTATGTATCGACGTAGGAGGCTACGGCAGTAATAGCGACGGAGGCATCTTCGAAGGACGGGTCAAAAATTTGACAGAGGAAAGTTCAATCACCTTCACGAAAAACCTTTTCCGGGAAGAAATGAGTCAATGCCTCATGTATTTGTAGGAGACCAAGCATTTCCCCTTAAACTCTATTTGATGAGACCTTTCTCTTATGAACAATCGGAAGATGATTTATAGAAAGATGTTTAATTCCAGGCTATGTAAAGCTCGCAGGGTGGCAGAAAATGCCTTTGGCATTGTTACAATTAAATTTAGATTATTTTTGAAGCTTTAAAACTCAAAAAATGTATTGAACAATATCTTCAAGCACTAATTCAAGAAGAACCTAACGAAGGCGAAATGATTAGAGTTGATGTACAAAATCCAAGGGCTAATCTTAGATAGCAGATACGAGAAAAATATGCAAATTATTTTCAAACATAATTATTAAAAGCTGAAAATTATAATTTAATTGGAGTTGGAATCTATAACAAGGAGATTCAGTCGGACCTCGAGAGACAGGGTTTTAACATCCTTTCTGTTTTCAAGATGCGGAGCAGGCACGACAGGACCCCCATGCCTCTGGTCTCGGTTTAAGCCCCACAAAACCAAGAGGACTAAGGTGGCCAGGTGCTGCTACCTGGTCATCAGGGTGGGGGCGCAGCAGTGCCACCGCTGCCAAAGCTTTGCCCAAAGCCACTGTGCAGCCGCAGTCAAATGCGTGAAGTGTGGTGAGAGCCACCGCTCCACAGACTGCAAAAAGACAAGGGAGACACCGGCGAAGTACGTCAACTGTGGTGGCGAGCCCCCGCAAACTAACGCGGATATCCGAAATTCCCGAAAAAGGTGGCAAAAAAGACGACAGCGAACCAACAGGCGCAACGAAAAACAGAAAAAGGAGCCCCAATACAACAGACTTAGTTTGCGCTGCAATTCTTGCAGAACCACAAAGACGTGGCAGCGTATCGCTTTGTTCAGGGAAAAACCGACGGCCTCCGACATGGCGACGCACTACGATGGGAAGACGAACCGTGCCCCTTTCTCCTAATCCTAGGAGACGAGTGTTGCCGTCGCGGTGAGAACACCGTTGCCAAACGGCGAACCGACTGGGGCCAATTCCGCACAGAAATACAACGAATATAGGCACCCATTGTTGAGACGGTTATCCCCACCGTCTTGGAAGCCAGCACCACGGAGTCGATGGAGAGGAGAATAGCGAACTATGCAGGTGAGTTACCGAGTTACCTCTTACATTGAGGACATTATCAGAGAAAGGCGTGCGGCAAAAAGAAGAGCTACGAAGATGGAATACCCTTGAGATAAGCAGACGTTAAACCAGCTGAACCGGAGAGTAAAAGCGGCCCTAGAGAAGCACTACCAAAATTTGTGGCAGCGACATCTGCAATCACTGCACCCCGAAGATCGCAGGCTGTAGACGCTTAGGACCACCCGGAAGCCGACATCCGAATATCTGTGAGCAGAATCGACCGTAGCAGTCTCCCTGGACATCCCCAAGGTCTTCGACAGGTTCTGGCATGATGGGTTTCTAGCAAAGATGCTCGACTTTGGCTACCATATCGGACTGATCAAACTGGTGGAGTCATTTCTATTGACATTTTTCTCATAAATGACAAAAAGGTCAGTATCTAAGCTTAGTATCAGTTTCAATCTGTAACAGCCATATTTATGCAAATTGACATCTAAAAAGATACTTCATTTTATTTTAAGCAATAATGAACTGGTCCACTATAAAAATTTGTTTCCCGAATCAGAATGCGTGTCCATCTTCAGGCTGACGGTATCGACCCTGGTCTGTAAGTGTTTTTAATTGTCGATTAGTTTCTAGAAGTAATGGTACTGTGTGTCGATAAATATACTACTTATCTGATTGTTTATGTTGACACTACATATGTTTCTCTTTGTAGTATGTTTCGCTGGTCTAGCGTTAATCTTAAAAAAAACTGAACAAGATGAGGCTTGCGATGCGATCTGGTTCTCTTACACAGTTTATCATCATTCACGTGTCACCGGTTGTGGTTACGAGTTTGTTTTGTATTTTAAATCGCGTATTTTACTGTATTTTCCCTACAAGTAAATATAGACCAGTGGAAAAATGAATATGTGTTTCTCCTCCATGAATTTTCTTCAATAAGGAAAACGTATTCAATAGGTTATTTTGTACGTATGCTTTTCTGTTTAAAAGCGCCGCTATTGCTATTAGTAGATCGTCGTCATTCGACCTTATTATTCATTAATACCAATACTACACTCATGAACAGTTAAGTAACTAAGTCTGTGTGAACAAACAGCACGTTTCCTATATTTACGACATATTTCCCGAGGCTAAAAAGTTTATAAAACATGGTTCTTTTGTGTGGACACTATGTTTCCTGATACTACGATGTATTATTAGTGGCACAAAACATAATTCAACAAAGTTGATATTTATGTTGCTCCCTGTCGCATCTATCTGGACGCGTCTGTAGATTTTGGTGACCACCCACATAAATACCCTGTTCAAATTCATACAGACCGATTGACTGACTGACGAACATTGAATTAGTCACTAACGAACGAACTACAAATAAAGTATAAAATTATTGCCATTGCATTTCGTTTATCCATTCTACAGCCGCAAAATAAATAATATTAAGGAAACAGAATACAAAAGAATGAGTAACAAAGGTTTGACGATCGTGTGGTAGCAAGAAAAATATTTTATACATACTTTTACCAACTGCTGAAAATGATATACAGGGTAGCCCATCGAAAACGTACCGCAAGGCATTACAGGGTAGTAATGAACTTTTCGGCAAAATCCAAAAACAGGAAAAGTTTGCTTCTGAGGGGGACAACTTTTGGCGCAAAAAGCATAGCAAAATCTTCAACCCCCTAAGTGGGGGTGCCATCCCCCAAATTTTTTTAAATGGGAATGGGGGTCAAGTGGGGGGTCATTAGAAAGGGCTTTTAATTCTCTATACATCGATTCTTACTTTTTGAAAATCGATCCATTATTTTAGAAAATATGCAGCTTTGAAAATACGAACAATATTTTTGACGAGAAATGCGAAAATCGATTTAATTTTACTTCAAAACTTACGGTATTAGCTTGGTAAATTCCTTCAAAAGAATTCGCTGTTTTTTTTTCTGATTTGCGAATTCTTTAGCCTGATTTTGGTGAGCAAAAAATTGTCCGCTTTTTGTTTCGTATTTAGATAGGCCACAAGAAGTTGCTAGATAACTGTCTTGTGACTTGTAGTTGAAGAGTACCAATACTGCCGAGTCTTTTAAATTGATTAATTATGGTGTACTCAATTCCAGAAAGAGTAGAAATTATTGAGCTTTTTTTCAAAAACAATGAATGCGGAAATCGGGTCGCCGAACTGTTCAACCAACGGCATCCTGAGAAACATGCGTCTGGAAAAATTGTTCGCGAATTGGTGGCCAAATTTCGCGAAACTGGCTCCGTTCATAACAAAAAGAGGCAGGTTGAAAATCCGGTACTAAATGAACCTACGGAAATAGCGGTATTGGGGCAAGTGGCAATGGATAGTACGCTGAGTACAATGCAATTGGCTACTGCGACAGGAGTGAGTCGTACAAGTGTCCAACGAATATTAAAAAAATACAAATTCCATCCTTATAAGATTCGGCTAGTGCAAGAGCTAAATGAAGACGATTTTGATCGTCGTTTGCAATTTTGCGAAATAATGACTGAACGAGCGATAAACGATAATTTCCTCTTTAATGTGTGTTTTTCGGACGAGTGTACGTTCTTCTTGAATGGTTTAGTGAATCGCCATAATTGTCGTTACTGGGCTGATACCAATCCAAGGATTTTCCATGAGACACACTCCCAACACCCCCAGAAGTTGAATGTATGGGCAGGTATTTTTGGAAATTCCATTGTAGGTCCTTTTTTCCTTCCTGGAAATTTGACAGGCGATATGTACTTGGATTTACTACAAAATGTCATCGACCCAGCTCTAACAAATATCATAGAGGACGACCCTGCTTACAATGAACACGAACTGATTTTCCAGCAAGACGGAGCTCCTCCACATTACTCGCTCAATGTGCGCAATTACCTAAATGAGACGTTTCCAGGACGCTGGATAGGACGAAGAGGTGCAATTGAGTGGCCCCCTCGGTCACCCGACTTAAATCCTTTAGATTTCTTTCTCTGGGGGCACATTAAAAGCAAAGTTTACAGCACTCCACCTGATACCTTGGAAGATCTGCGAGGACGAATCATTAATGTATGTCGCGAAGTAACACCGCAAGTGCTCCAGAATGTTCGACAACGGTTTGAAGACAACCTGTATCATTGTATGCAAGTTGGCGGACAACATTTTCAGCATTTACTTGACTAATACCGTAAGTTTTGAAGTAAAATTAAATCGATTTTCGCATTTCTCGTCAAAAATATTGTTCGTATTTTCAAAGCTGCATATTTTCTAAAATAATGAATCGATTTTCAAAAAGTAAGAATCGATGTATAGAGAATTAAAAGCCCTTTCTAATGACCCCCCACTTGACCCCCATTCCCATTTGAAAAAATTTAGGGGATAGCACCCCCACTTAGGGGGTTGAAGATTTTGGTATGCTTTTTGAGCCAAAAGTTGTCCCCATCAGAAACAAATTTGACCTGTTTTTGGATTTTGCCGAAAAGTTCTTTACTACTCTGTAATGCCTTGCGGTACGTTTTCGATGGGCTACCCTGTATGTACGTTGTACGTGGTCGGCGGTGTACCAAATCGCCTAAAATGTGACTGCATGTGTGAGCGTACCTAATATAAACAAATAACTAATTAAATAATAAATACAATGTACATTTTGAGTTTAAAATATAGCTTTTTGTTTACGTTTAATTTAAAATTTATTTATATGAGAAACAAAAGAATATTATTGGCATAATATAATAATTTCAAGGTATAAGTAATAAAAAGTAATTGATGAACTTACTTTTTTGTTGATTTCAGAAGTTTATTAATAAAATGAAATATTTTTAAATTTTCAGAATTTAATTATGATATTTTACGTCACTGATTAGTGTCAGTTTACTATTTACATTCTTGAGTACCTTTCTCATGTGGCGGGAGATTCACATAAAAGAAGAAGGTAGTAGTAGGAATAGAAATATATTGTTTAGGAGACAGAAAGAAAGGTCACTATCATAAATGTGTACGAGTATATAGATTTTGTAGTGGATTGTGTGCATTTATTATTTGTTGACAATGAAGCCTTTAAACCAGGTAACATTACTTTGCAAAATATATCTATTAAAACATGTTACGACACAACAGCTTTTAAATTATTTATTTGATGTGCTCTTGGCCTGGAATTATTTATCACAGTAATTGAAATTATTTAAGCTAACAATGTTCTTGAATATGATTTCTTTCATGGTTTCATTACTATGCAAATATTACATAATAATCGCTTTTACTTCGATAAATTTATATATGTGTATCCCTAAAAATATGCATAAGTTCTTGTATATATTTTGAAATATGTACAAAGATCGGTTTCTATGTCTGTATAATAGTACATAGAGTAATCAGTCAATTATGTAAAAAAAATCACATACATTCGTATAAAACAAGCAGCGACTAGCGAGAAAAGTAAGTTATTTTTAATTTTCAAATCACGTGTGATTTTTCAAAATTAAAATTAAATAAAATTTCTTTATTTACCACTCTAATATGATTTCATGAGTAAATATTGGTAGTAGCCATAAATAAGTTTAGATATTATTTATATCTTAAAAGGATTATCAATAGTAATGGAGACAAAAGTGTAGACGTGTATACCTATTATTAGCCTATACATAACTATTGTGCATGGTTTCCAAAACAGTTGATAATTTCTCTAAATTGAATATACAGGGTTATAACTTTTTAAATGTATCTTTCTTGTGTTAAGAGTTACAAAAATGGTTAAATGGGCAAAAATGTTCAGAATTTTATAGCGATCACGGATTCGTTTTTAAATTTAGAGAAATCCCAATGGTTCTGAAGATATTCGAAGAAAACCGATTTTATGCTATTTATTTTTTGTCGTATTTCATTTGTTTTCAAAATTTTTGGACAAATATGTGTAGTCTGATATTAAACGATCTGAGGAATCAATTTTTGCTGTCAGTATTAACGTATCTCTAAAAATGTGTGCTGAGCGGTTGTTAACTTTTGTTTTACTTATGGACGCCATATTGAATTAGGAGAAAGGTGAAATTCTCTTTACAACGATGTACAATTTATGGGTTTTTCATAAATAAATAATCAAATCACGGATCCGTGATCGCCATAAAATTCTGCACATTTCTGACCATTTAACCATTTCTGTAACTCTTAAAATAAGAAAGATACCTGTAAATGACAATCAAAGATGATCTACTAACAATAATTTTTTATTTAAATATAAATTAAATAGCCTGCGTAAATGATTTAAATGAAGTCCAACGGTACCATAGTTAGTGTTTTAATTCAATTTTGAAAGTGGCTACATATACGGGGTGTACCACGAAGAGGGCCCAGTAGGATCATGTCAAAAAGTAGTCAGAATTGAAATCTGAAAATTTGTATACAGGGGTTTATCAAAAAGATCTATTCAAAGAAAATACTGTCAACTTTCTCGCACTTCCGGTTATACCGGAAGTCAACATCAACTCTGTTATCTCAACTCTGTATATTTATGCATTCTTTTATTCTACGGTTTGCCGTAGTTTGCCGGTTTGCTGTCTAGAATTTGTTCTAGACTAATTTCAGATAAAGTACTGTAGGCCAAAATGTAACAGATATCAATTTTGGCGGAAAATTTAGGGATGCAAGTAACTTTTGAAAACAGAATAAGAATTAATTAATAAACGGTGTCTGATTAATAAAAATTACAATTTACTCCGTTTATTATTCAATTCTTTAATGCAAATCCACCGTAGATTTTTCTGTGTTGAAATCAATAATTTCTAATATTCACAAGAACCGTTGACTTTGGGTATAACGAACTATAGTATCATTTTAAAGTCAATTTAATTCTGCATCCATTAATGTAATAAATATACAGGGTGTACCATTTGAAATTTTTGAGTAAATTCAACTTCAACCTCAAAATATTGGCCACTCTGTGAGAATTTTTGCAATTTTGATATAAACTGGTTGAATTCCATTGCTTTTAAATTATTCATGCCAAATTTCATTAATAAATAAAACTAAACGTCGCGAGTTATTCTGTTTTCAAAAATCATTTGCATCCCTCAATTTTTTTAAAAAATTGATAATAACTTGAAAACTGACATTTTGGCCTATAGTAACTTATATGAAATTAGTCTAGAATTTGCCAAATATAAATATAATACAAAAAATAGACAAATATACACAGTGTTCTATTTTAAATAAGAGAGTTGATGACGACTTCCGGTATAACCGGAAGTGCGATAAAGTTGACACTGTTTTCATTGAATCGATCTTTTTGATAAACTACTTTTTGAGATAATTCTATCCTCTTCATGATACACCCCGTATACAATGAATAATTATAATATATGTATATGGAAAAAAAACAAAAGTATTTGTAATACATGAACAAATTATTTCCTTGGTTTGGGACACTTTGTATATATGTTTTATAAATGTAATTTCTGACATCTAAATATTTGAATTTTTAAGTCAACTGGCTTAATAAAGACGGCAACAAAGTAGAATAATTAACAAAAGATCATTTCAGGATCAGAAAAACGAAAACCTTGAGGAAATACTTGAAGGGAATTTGCGGACAATCTTAAAAGTTTACGCTGTGTAAAACTAGTTGTGTAGGTTCCTTTGCTACATTTTCAGTCATAACTAAACTAACATAAACCTATATAATGGGTTTAAGAGTAGTAAATAATAATTCCAACAATAATAGTGATTGAATAATAAAGGCACTAGTCGTCTTGCTGTATTTCGTGCAAATTCTCTTCATGTTCTTGAAATTATTTTGCCACATTGTCCATAAATAACAAACAAATTAAAATAATCCTCATTCGTATCATTTAAACGATCCCCAGGCATTTTTATTAAATTTTCGGCAAAAACTATTACAGATACAACAATAATTTCACAACTAATTTGACAAATGTCAACTTATTTTAATTGTTTTTAGAGTGTTTCTGGTCATGGCCAATTTGATAACAGGTCTGATACGAGAAAAAGTGTCCAAAAAATAGAAAATTTTAAATATCTCTAAAAGTAGTAACGTCAATCCTAACAATACTTATATGGCTAGAAATGAAATTTCAATCTGCATACGACAAATCAAAAAAGTACAGGGTGTTCCATTTAAGTTAACAAAGTTATAACTGTTTGAAGTTATCAAAATCTAACAACAAAAATGAAACACCTAGTATTAAATGTTTTAATTTGTTGGTATACCATGATTTAGTGTTACCTGTGCACTTTACCGGTACCAAAAATCCACTTGACATCACGCTCCTGAAAAGAGTTACTAGCATCTACGCGGACCCTTGCATCTGTCAAATTTTTTCTTTAAACATTAATATATCATAATCTTGGGATAGGAAATATTTAATAAAGTGACTCACCAATTACGTAGAATCCAAAAATGCAATAATATATAGGATGTTCCGTTTAAAATAAGACTGTTAATGTCGACTTCCGATATAACCGGAAGTGCTATAAAATTCTAAACAATTTAGCTGTATTGGCCTTACTGCATTTGCTAGGTTGCCAAATTTTCAGATTTATCTGACCAGTTACCTTCAGAGATATCGATAGTGGTGATTCCTGGTGGAACACCCTGTGTATTGTATAATCTAAGTGTAGTGTAGCTTTCTGCTTACGACAGTTAATGGAGAGTGCCTAAGTTTAGCACGTTATAATATACAGGGTGTTTCTGAAATAAGTGCGTGCCTTGAAAAGGGCGATAGATGACACGAAAATAAGTAACTTTTATTAAACAATTGGTGGTCTAAAATGTTACGTTTTAAATTGAAAAAAATTGACATGAAGGTTTAAACAAATTTAAAGCCGTGCCTGGTGCGGCAGCCAGCTGTACGATTTCGAAGCTACCGCGCGTCACAGTGCAAAAGGGCTGATGGTGGTTTTGACGGTTTAAATGTTGTGTTCGCAAATGCTGAAATTTATTCACATCTCGTTTAAAACACACAAAAATTAATAAAAAATAAATAAACGAATTACTTACCAATAAATGATATGCTCTACAAAATTTGTTCAAACTTGTTTTCATATGCTAATGAACATGCCTCTAAACGACGCGACGGTCAAAATTCTGTCACCTAAAACACCACACCAAAAGCACCTTGTTTGTAAAATCCCGATCTTGTGGTAGTTGATGTCGAAATCACTGGCAAAATTCTAAACGGTGTCTATTATTTCATGTTTGAACCCTTTGTACATAATAGGGGTGTAATAATTGTTCCCGTAGTACACGCCTCATGGTACTGTTAGTTTTATATTCGTTAGCCACGATTATACCCCATTAGCATCACATAGAGTGCAGTGCGTTCATGATTAAAGGAACAAAATTTAAAATTCAGGTAATTATTTTATGGAAAAACGCTCGGATACGTCGATTAGTATTTTTAGTTGCGAATTTTTTTACATAAGAAAATTGTATACAGAGAGTCTCAAGAAGAACATACGCAGTTAACATTGATTTTTTGCATGGAACACCCTGTATATTATGCCATTTTTGAATTGTACGGTAAATTCTGAATACTTTTTGAAGAACATACCATAGGTACATCTAAAATCAGCGGTTTTCGTAATAATAACGTTTGAATTGTGATAAATGGAAAAATTAATGTTTAAGCATAAAATATTTAAATAACAATTGCTTTATAATAAATGTTCAATGTTTTGTGCGTTTACTTCATATATTATTGTAGTCGAAGGATTGTTTCCCGTTGAACGGTTTCAATTACCTCTGCTGGAATAAGTCTTATTTCCTGGCGTATTCTCTGTTTCAGGTCATCAAGATTATTTGGTCTATTCACATAAACTTTAGATTGCAAATAACCTCTGTCTCCAAAACCATCATAAGTACTTCAATACGTTCTTTCTCAAATAAATGCATTGACAAAATAAACGCCGCCCGGTGATATTTTGGTTGTTATTGTCACAAAATACTACATCATAATGGTCTAGGGGTCGAGGAATGAAAAACTATTAATACGAAGAAAATTGTTTTGTTTAAAATAAAATTTGACATACCAGGTTGTTTTTAAACATTTTATTTACTTAATTACTTTACGTATTTCAAAAAATCACATTTCAAACGTCATTATTACGAAAACCGCTGATTTTAGAGATATGGTATGTTTTACAAAAATTGTTCTGTACAATTCAAAAATGGTATAATATACAGGATGTTCCATTAAAAAAATTAATGATGACTGCATATGGTCTTCCTGAGACATCCTGTATACAACTTTTTTATGTCAAAACATCCGCAACTAAAAATACTAATCGACGTGTCCGAGCGTTTTACCACAAAATAATTACCTGAATTTTAAACGAATTTATTACTTTCATCATGAATACAGGGTATCTCGGTACATAATACAAATACATGAGGTCAAAATAATATCAGTTCTTCGTTTATATATATTTTTCATATGGGCCTTCGTTAACGATTTACGGGCCTTCAGAGGTGAAAATTAAAAAGTTACTTTTATTTACAGTTTCTAAATTATTAACTTCAGCATGATACAAATTTGGTGATCGATAACAAATGTGAACAACTTGTTTTTGATTTTGTAAGTGCCGTCTCCACCAATTTTTGTTTTTAATTTTTAATTGGACATAATTACTGTTAGAACCGTACATATTTTTAAAATAAGAACCTAGTAAATTTTACTGTCTGCTAATCTAATTTTCACTAACAAAATTTGACAAACACATTTTACACATTTTACGTTTTTGAGGAACGCCTGAATGGACATCGATATTTGGAGTTTTTGCAAAATAATTTGCAGTCACTATTAGACGATGTTCCATTAGACACCCGAAGAAACGTTTAGTTCATGCACGATTTCTCCATTTCAATATTGATTTACGAAATTATTATTATTGTAATATTGATTTATGAAATTATTTATTCATTGTGTTTAATAATAAATTGATTGGGATAGAAGGCCCAATATCATGGCTACCACGTTCTCCAGATTTTAACCCGATGGACAGACAAGAGAAGAATTAATTTCCATTGTGATAGTATTAGCCATATTTACCTCAGAAATGCTTTTTCGTGAACAAACAAATAACATTCGTAGTCTAGGAAGTGTGTGTGTGAAAGTGGCAGGTGCCCATATTGAAAATGTATGTTGTTAGTTTTCTTTCAATTAAATTATTTTTTTAACTTACTTTAACTTATTCTTGTTTTGTTTTTCTATTTTGTGTTACCTGTAAAGTGTGTTTGTCGAATTTTGTTAGTGAAATTCATATTAGCAGACAGTAAGATTTTCTAGGCTCTCATTTTAAAAATATGTACGGTTCTGATTCTAACATAGTAATTATGTCCAATTAAAAATTAAATGGTGACGGCGCCGCTCGTTCACAAATATTTCCTAAACTGTTAATTTTACCGAATTGAATCAAGAGGGTATTCGCAAATTCTTCAGGGAACTTGTTTTTAATACAGGCAGATTGTGATCGTCATCTATGCAGATATTCTGGATTGTTAACCCTGTTGTCCTGGGGATAATGAAGTTTCACTTACAACGTCAAAAACCAGCTGTACGTATGTGTTACCGATCACCAAATTTGCATTATGCTGAAGTTAATAGTTTGGAGACTGTAAATAAGTATAACTTTTTAATTTTCATCTGTGAGAGCCCGTAACTTGTTAATGAAGGTCCGTATGAAAAAAAAAATTATTACGAATTTATTATTTTGAACTTATCTATTTGTACTCAACTTTTTTGTATCAAGTACCGGGATATCCTGTATAGGAATTTGTACAATTTCAGAATGATTTTCTTAAAATTGGAGGGTGGTGGAGCAATTCCGACTTCGGAGTCGAATTCAGCACCCCAAAAGACTTAGAGATCAGTAGTTTCTTTAATATCAGATAATAATTTTATTTTCTTATGTTTCTAATCATTTAGAACAGTAATGATTTGTTTTACCAAAAGCAATTATTAATTTCAATAATATGTAGATATTTTTATCACAAACTTACTATAATATACCTAATTGTAATTATTACCCAAAAATCTTTAAAGTGTAAATAGTATTACCAGTCACTACAATCATATTTTTATTAATCCGCATTCTTACTCCCACAAAAGTTATAAAATAGATAAATTAATAATTTTTGAATTATTTATCTAATCAGCATACTAGTATTTTAATGCAATTGATTATAAATATGACAATAAATCATAACTGAATTAAATAAACTTTATGACGGTAACATAAAATGGTACAAGTAGTTTTTAGTCAGGGATATAAATATTAGATTTGGCGTTATTTCAATTTATACTGTTATGTTAATACAACCGGATACGAATAGTAAGATTTTATGTGTGTAATAATTATCCAATATCTTCAATAACAATGGAATTTTTAATTGATTAGTATGCAGTTAGCTATTTTAGAAATTAGAAGATAACACACAACATAAATTATGGAAGACTGTATTACTGAGGGTGTGCAGATTTATTCGCTTTAGAAAAGTTTTTCAAAGTTTTTGTATACTCAACTTGTTTAACATCTCATTCTGACTAAAAGCGATGCCAAAATGGTCCAAAATACAGATTGAAATATTTCTGCAGTTGATTTATTATATTATTACAGGGGTGGGAATGATAAATTTTAGTTGAAATACATAGTAGGTATATCTTTAGGTTATGTAATTACCGATTTATAATTTTGCAAATATTAGGTATATCAACAAGATTTTTCTATTTATTTCTTACCTAACGTCGATCAAGTACCTAACTGACTATTGTAATTGTTTCTTTTAAGATAAGTGTATTGAATCTATAAAATAGTCGATTAAAATAATATTCAACTTACAACTGATGAATGATAATTGTATACAATTTACTATTGTATTTAAAAAACCTTTAATAAATAACAGCTAAATATAACATTGTTCGCTCAAGGTGACATAAAAATGTATATTGAAAGGATATTGCATGAAAATCAGCCATAAATATTATAGGTACAATGTGAAACTGTGATAAATTACTTACTAGCTTGTCTATTTAATTGCTTCTTTAGTGTTTAATTATTTAATAGAAATAGTACAAGTGCTATCGCAGACAGTCTTTAGGACAAAACATAATAATTGGACCTAATATACCAAAATTAAGTTGCTTCATTTGCGAGTTAAGTTGAAATTAAAACTTCTTATTTGTGGAAGGGCGAAATGGGCGTTGACTATTAGACGCCTTCATTTTAGCCATCCTTGTCTATCACATGGATTTCTATGGCTTACTTTATCGCTCTCACGTAACTTCTGATAGACCATCGGTACTTTCCTACACTGTATATCTACAATTACAATACTGATACAATTTCAGTTAAATTGACTTACTATTATTTTATCAAGGACCGTTAAAAAAATACTACACCACTGGACAAAATTGTATTTAGGAAAAACGTCAAATTTTTTAATATGTGTAATTTTGTTTGGTTTATACCTAATTATAAAATTTAATATTAATTAGTACTGTTCACTCACTATATGGAGCATGATTATAGCAAAACTATAGTTTTTTTTTGAGAAAGTTAAGAATGTTTTCTTTTATTGATTGATTGATTGATTGATTGATTGTATGATTTAACCAAACCATTGTATGTAAGTAACATTAGGTATCTAGTATCTGGGACATTTATTAAAAAAATAAACTACAATAAAAGTCACCTCAAGTCAATATGAACTTAATCTCCAAGTAAAACTGCCTTTCCGGTAAACTAACACGTGTCGGTAGCAGATGTACGGATGATAGTACACTACTGCGATATACAGTTATACTGCAACTAAGCACATTCACTAAATATTTTTTTATTACAGAACATAGATATTTTTGTTGGGGTCCAGACATCAAATAATTATACTGAGTATTTCTGTTCGTTGAGAAAGCCGGAAATTATAGAGAAGTATCGCGTACGCCACTGAATTATATGCGAAAATTTATCTCTGTAGATATAAAAATAATAAAAATAATTATATATATTTATGTGTATACATATATCTTGGTGGGATACCCTGTTATACACACACCATATTGGTGTATATTAAAAATCAACTTTAATTTTATTTCGAATCTCTAAGTAATTACTATATTTTTTTTTTCATCAATTTAAACGCTATTTGCGGTAAAAAATGTAAGAATACCTCAAAAAAAATATTTTTAAGCTCAAAAACGTGACCCTTTAATTTTTTTCAAAAGATTGACTGAAACAAAGAAACGGTTCTCTAGATCGAGATAAAACTTCACAGGATTCTTCTTGGTATATCAAATTGTAAAAGTCATGCTTAACATTAGTCATTTCATGAATATTTCTAATTTAGTCGTCAATTTTCTAAAAAATCATAAATTACCCCCCTTTTCCTGTTTTTTTAAATTCGTGTAAAAGATGAAAAAAAAAAAAAAATTCCGAAAAGTTGCGGCTCGGCTGCACGTTATAGAAAATTTATTCCAGTTTTCGAAACTGCTCTTCAATTCTCTGTACGACCATTTGTCGCCGAGATATCGATGATTGAAGACAAAAGATCCTTTTCCATTAAAAGTGATATTTCCATGAAAAATGGTCGTATCGAAATTTAAAAAAAGAAAATTGAAGCTGAATAAACAAGCTATCTGGTCTATGCAATGGCTTACCGAAAAACATTTTTCCAAGTCCGTGGGCTCAGAAAAAAAATATCGCCCTACTTCTTAGAATTGCATGATAACCGTATCTTCTAAAAAATTTGCCCACATGATCTAAAAACTAGAATCTAGAATAGTTACAAAATGCTTTTTTTTAATTCCCGATGCGAACATTTTTCACCTAAATACAGTCTGTCAAAAATCACGGAAAAATTTCGGAAATTCTTTTGACCTTTTAATTTTTTGCATTAGTTTATGGTCCGAATTTTATGCAGGAAACTTCGAGGGCAGATAGATCTCTTTAAAATAATATGTGTTTGCCCTATAAACATTGGTCTGGAACAGCTCCGTTTTAGAGATACAGGGTGTTGAAGTTGTTAAAAAAAGTAATTTTTTGTTTATATCTCAGGAATCTATTAATCGACCTCAATACAATTTGGTATAGATAATTTACGATAGTAGGCCTTGCATTCCCTAAAATATGAGTCCTAAAGGTACAACCAGTGGTGTACAACTGGGCAGGGGTCGTCTCCTCTTTTATAAAAAAACCTGCGCCACTGCATTTTTTTACAAATTATTGTAACGGATTAATATTCTAATGCACAAAATACGTAAACACGGTAACTTGCATTTTTTCCCTAAGATTGGCCGTTTTCAAGTTATTCATACCAATACAATCCCCTTGTGTAAACATTTCTAACCATAATATTACAAGAATATTTGTTGTTTATGCTTAAAAGTAAGTAGAATTAGTAAGCACATCAACAAAATTCTTTACACTCGTTTCCACACTACATGTGAGGTAGAGTTCCTTGCGCGTTTTAGTTTTCCCCAGAAGCCTAACCCATTATCTTTACAAATAAGAACAACTTAAATCAAAATAATAATAAATGTACATTTACCAAAGGCGAGGGGTAGTGAATTTTCACAATCATATGGCATATTTGATCACAAGAAAATCTTCATGAAATTCGGACAAGATCTTTTCAACACGAATTTTCTTCTTGCCACTCCGTTTAAATTCCCAGTCATTTCTAAACTTTCTAGAAAACCATCTATTTGAATTACATATTAGAGGATGTTCCATTAAATATACGACAAAATAGCTGGATACAATGAATGGTGTTCCTGCGCATTCTAGGAGAATAATATAACAATGGCCTAATGAAAATTATGTGGGGCGATGGATAGGTAGAAGACCAAATACCAATATCAACCATAATGGTGCAGAGGGACCAGTGTCTTGGCTAGCCAGATTGATATAACCCCCTGGGGTTATCTGAAAAGTAAAGTTTATTCTACTCCAACAGATACAAGACCACAACTACTGACTGCAAAGAATAGAAGACGAGTGTAATGAGTTAAAAGAAAACCACCTCATGATATAAGCTTCCATTATTATTAATAATTCCTATTCCATTAATAAAAGATGTCAGATATGTCTCGATGTGGGTTTTTGAACAGTTGTTGTAAATATGTAACGTTAATTGTTTCTTATTTAGTTGCTGTTGCTTGGTAAATATAGGTATTTTTATTATTATTTTGATTTAAATTGTTCTTATTTGTAAAGAGTATTAGGTCTCCAGAGAAAACTAAAACGCCCCAGGAGCACTACCTCACAGGTGGTGTAGAAAGGTGTAAATAATTTTGTTGATATGTACTTATAAAGTGCACTTACTTTTAGGCACAAACATAAATATTCTTGTAATATTATGGTTATAAATGTCTGCCACAAGAGGATTGTATTGGTATGAATAACTTGAGAACAGCGAATCTTAGGAAAAAAATTAAAGCCACCTTTTTTACGTATTTTGTCCATTAGAATATAAATCAGTTACAATGACTTGTAAAAAATGCAGTGTCGTAGATTTTTTTTGTAAAATAGGGGTGACTCCTGTCCAGTACACCACTACTGGTTGAACCTTTAAAGCTCATATTTTAGGGAATGTAAGGAAGTTTCCTGCATAAAATTCGGACCACTTTGTATATGTATACAAGGTGTTTGGAAAAGCTGGTACAAAATTTAAGGGGGTGAAAGAGCTAAAAATAGTAAAAAAAGTTCCTATAAACAATGGTCCTCCGGAGTACCGTTACTGAGATATGGCCCTCCAAAGGGGTCTTATCATTTGGATATTTTTTACAATAACTTTCTTTCTTATTAAGATAACGGAATGAAAATTATAGGTAATAATCATACCATAAGGGTCTTTAACTATCATAAGTTTAATTAAAATCGGTTATAAATAAGGATAGTTTCCCGACTACTCTTAACAGAAATTTTTCGGATGTCTACTTTTTTTCGAATACTGCGTAGTTTAGTCAGAAATAATTATTTTATATATATATACAGGGTGTTCTCACTTTAAATTTGGAAAATGCAGGAATGTATTCCCTATCAAAAATTAAGTGTACTTTGCTCTATAAAAATTTTTTATGAAAGCCTTTGTTTTGGAGATACAGGGCGTTGAAGCTTAAAAAAACACTTTTTGACATATCTCGGCTATCCAGGAGTAGATTTGACTTAAACTTGGTACACCTTATGTGTATTGGAGGTTCTTATAATTGACAGAATATTAGTCCTATCGCATTAGCCAGTGGCGTGCAAAGGGGGGATGCGTGGCCCCTTTTTCAAAAAAAAGTACGCCATTGAGTTTTTCGAAGAATGTAAAGTAAATTTAAATACTACCATACAAAAGCAATCTAAGAGGTCTCTTGGTATATTTCGATTAAGATTTCAATCCATGAAAAAAAAATTACGACATTGAGTAGAGGAAAGTAATGAAAATATTTACAAGTTCTTGGCTTGCTGCGAAACAAAAAAGTTGCTATAAATTTTAACGCAGCATTTGAATTCAAAGAAAAATATCTCTTTTTCTCATTCAGCACTACTGTGTCATGTTATCATGCATTGGAATCTTAATAGTCCAAGAATCTCATGAACGCTGCGTACTATCGAAAAATACCAAGAGACCTTTTAGATTGCTTTTGTATGGTAGTATTTAAATTTACTTTACATTCTTCGAAAAACTCAATGGCGTACTATTTTTTTGAAAAAGGGGCCACGCATCCCCCCTTTGCACGCCACTGGCTAAAGCGATAGGACTAATATTCTGTTAATTATGAGAACCCCCTATACGCATAATGTGTATCAAGTTTAAATCAAATCTACTCGTGGATAGCCGAGATATGTCAAAAAGTGTATGTTGTTAGGATAATTAAGGATTAAAAGTCGAAACAATTACTTCAAAAATAGGATGTATTCAGATTGAACATACAATACTCGACCAGTCGTCAAGCAAGTCAACAAGCGAGTCCCCATTCAAAAATCCCTTATTCGTGACTAATTCTTTCTAGTCTCTACACTACTTGACATTAACATAAACAGTCTATATATTTATGGATGCGGCAAACAGGGCCGCACTCCCATAGACAGCATCCCTAACATTCGGCCATCCTGTTCTAATATTCTGTCCCAGAATATGTCCTACTCTGCGAACAAAACAACGATATTAAAATCGGTATTAAAATCTTCAAGAACTCCGACTTCTGGTATTCAACAAATGTACAGCCATTCATTTAAAAGTGACATTAGTTCATCAGTCGTGAAATTTTGTTATTTCACCAGTCGTGAAAGTAAGTCATTCACCAGTCGTGAAAGATATGTCATTCACTAGTCTTGAAAGTCATAATTCAATAATCAGTCATGAAAGATAAGTCATTCACCAGTCGTGAAAGATCGTGAATCAATCACCAGTCGTGAAAGAGAAGTCATTCACCAGTCATGAAGATCATAAATCAATCGCCAGTCGCGAAAGGTAAGTCATTCACCAGTCGAAAAAAGATAAGTCATTCACCAGTCGTGAAAGATAAGTCATTCACTAGTCGTGAAGGTCATAATTCAATAATCAGTCATGAAAGAAAAGTCATTCACCACTCATGAAGTTCATAAATCAATTACCAGTCGTGAAAGATCGTTAACATATTACCACTCGCGAAATATAAGTCATTCACCAGTCGTGAAGGTCATAAATCAATCACCAGTCATGAAGAATAGTGAATCAATCACCAGTCGTGAAAATCATAAATCAATCACCAGTCGTGAAAGATCGTGCATCAATCACCAGTCGTGAAAGATAAGTCATGCACCAGTCGTGAAGGTCATAGATCAATCACCAGTCGTGAAAGATCGTGCATCAATCACCAGTACCAGGTCTCCTACTTTATACTTGGTAGCAGGGTAGCAGATGTACGGAGCTTATGAAACTGCTCTTTTTGTTTCTTTTGCTCCTCACTGATCCGACTATTAATGGTTGTTCGTATTTCGGCATGACACAGTCGGCATATTTGCCATCGTACATTACGTGGCACCAACCAAGCTGATTGACCATCTTCTAACTTGCGGAAAACTATTCCCTTTTTTTGTTCGTAATTTTTAAAATACTGTTTGGTTTCGTTGTTTTTCACATTTTCAGTCAAAATATTACGCACTGTGGTGATTTGATCGTCTTGTAGTTGCACTGCTAGAAGCCAGTCAGCTTCGGTAATATCAACCTGTAGAATCTCTGGCGTGTCCCTGATCAAGTCACGACTTAGCGCATCAGCATGCTTCATTTGACTCCCAGGTCGATACTCTATAGAGAAATTAAAGTCTTGAACTTCTAACCACCAACGGCCTACACGGGGAATAAGATCCTTTTTGCTGAACGTCGTCTTCAATGCATTACAATCAGTGAGCACTTTAAACACTATACCCAGCAAATAAACTCGGAAGTGACGTAAAGATAGCACTACAGACATCGTCTCCAATTCATAGGAGTGATACTTTCTTTGTTCCAGTGTCGTTTGCTTACTGTAATATGCTACTACGGTCCGTTGACCTGAGTTATTAACCTGGATCAATATAGATCCAACTCCAAGAGAGCTAGCATCAGTATGCAATTCTGTTTCTAGGGACGGGTCAAAAATACTTAATATAGGCCTAGATGTAAGTAACGATTTAACTTTTAAGATTGCTTCTCCTTGTTCTGCGGCCCAAGCCCAAGGAATACTTTTCCTCGTCAGGCGAGTTAAAGACTCAACTAGTCGCACGTAATCTCTGACAAATTTTGTGAAATACCCCGACAGACCAAGAAAATGTCGGATTTTTTAACATTTCGAGGATGTCTCATTTTTCGGACGGCTTCTATTTTACTTAAGCCTGACCTCACCCCATCTTTACTGATTTCACGCTCCAAATATTCGAGTCGTTTTTAAAAATTGTACATTTACTTAATTTTAATGTCAATTTATGTTCTCTGAAATTAGTCAGTACTAAATTTAGATGGGACAACCCTTCTTCAAACGAATTATCTAAATCATTAAAATGAAATGAGATACATTGTCATTGATTGTCTATAGTCGCGGAGCAACTTAACAACCATCAGTTGTTGATCTTTTAACAAACGGTGACCAAAATTAATTGTATCCGGATTAATTTTATTTTCACCCAGTTCTACAATGTCTAAGTTATTAACGTTTAAAGATGGAAGGCTTCCCAATGAGAGTTTATTTTTTACCTTTAACCATGATTACATTTTCATTAGTTAAAAAGTCTCTTCCGACGATTAAATCATGTTTGAGACAACGATCATCTAATACAATTAATATAACATTAACAATAACCTCTTCTATCCGAGCTTCTAAATTACTTGAAACCTTATAACCCATAAAACATTTTAACACGATAACGTTTTAGGTTTGTATATCTAAGTGTATGCGGCGGGCGACCGATAGTTTGATAATAGAACATTCACTGCCGCTGTCTAATAAACAGTATACTTTATGGCCATGTATGAGGACTGTCTTATTAAACATATTTTCGACATACTCTTTCAACGCAATTTCGTTAACTTGTTTATTTTTCTTTTTCTGACACTGAGCTGCGAGTGTCCTAACCTCTTACACATCGTATATTCGAGCCGTTGTTTAACGCAGTCCCGTACTAGGTGATTTTCACCACAATTAAAACAACGAATATGTTTGCCTAATTTTTCTTTTTTCATTGCCCTATTTTAATATTGCATACTGATAGCTTTGCTAGTACTTGGCTTTACTGTATCCCTTCTGCTGGTGGTAGGAAGTAAAGACGGTACATAAGATACAGTGCTTAAATAATTGGCTAAACTACCAACTGTTTGAAAAGTAGCAGCCCTTACAGGTATAGAAACTTTATCGTCTTGAATTCCTTCAATTATGCTATCGACGACATATCCTTCAGGAATTTCAAGCTGTGGTTTATTAAGTTTGGCGGCTTTCTCATAACAATAGTCACCCAAATTTTGCCCAGCAAAAGGACTGTAACAAGCAGCTTCAACAAGTAATTTACCAAACCTGATTGGTGTCTTGAATTAACAAATTTTTCATTTCCTGCCAATCCAGACATGAATCGGTTAGCGAATCGTACCACCCGCGCGCGTTACCACGCAGTCTACTTGTAGCTAACTTAACAGTTGTTGTGTCTGTCCATTTATAATACATTTTTAGTTCATCAATTTTGTTAACCCAACTCGTCACACTCTGCACATTGTCTTTACCCGGTTCAAACAACGGAATTACAGATTCATCGACATTAACAACACTTTGTGTACTTACAGTTTGTCGTAATTCTTGTAATTCCCTTTTTAACCTTTTGACCAACCCTCGGGTACTTTTGTTCGTGTCACGTGGAGGCGGCGTCAAACTAGGCGACGAGCTGGAGGATCGGGAAGGTGTTGAGTGACGTCGAGACTGCTGTTTACGTTTTGAAGAACGACCCATTGTCACACAAACACACAAAACCAAAAACTGGGGTCACGCCTAATTAGCTCACCAAATTAGGTCACAAAACCAGCACAAAGTACACAACACTATCAGGAAGCGCCTTGGAGTATATCCCACCGCTGCCTTTGTTAGGATAATTAAGGATTAAAAGTCGAAACAATTACTTCAAAAATAGGATGTATTCAGATTGAACATACAATACTCGACCAGTCGTCAAGCAAGTCAACAAGCGAGTCCCCATTCAAAAATCCCTTATTCGTAACTAACTCTTTCTAGTGTCTACACTACTTGACATTAACATAAACAGTCTATATATTTATGGATGCGGCAAACAGGGCCGCACTCCCATAGACAGCATCCCTAACACTCATAAAAAAATAAGAAAGAAATGAAGTATAAATTTTTTTCCAGAGACGCTTCATTTTCGAAATATAGGGCGTTAAGATTTTTAAAAATATTCGAATTTTTTAAATAACTTCTAAATGAAGAAGGCTATTTAAGCCAAATTTAGCATGACACATCTTCTTATAAGATACCATTTTTCCATAGAAGTAGAAGTCCCGCAAACAACCAGTGGCGGAGTTATGGGGACTCAGACTCATTAAATTATTAAAAAATTAATACGGCACTACTGAAAATAAAAAATTATGCTGTTTTTAGATAGAACAGTATGTTATTGACAAAAAGTGTACATTCACTTTTTTCCTAACTCTTATAATTTCATGGCAAAATTGATTTTACGGTAGGGTGCTTCTGGATTCTGTCGATAAACTTTAGGTTCCTCATAAAACCTAAAAAAATATAGTACCTATTAAAATTGGTCTTAGTCTCGAGTATGTGTGAGTCAAATAAGCCTTTTTGTCTCCCCTTCCCTTGGGTTTAACCAATAGTATTAAAATTATTTAGGAGATGCTTCGTTTTTGAGATAGTGTTTTTTTTTAGAAAAAAAAATGATGTTGATGAAAATGATAGAAATATTTAAGATCAGAGTAACAATTACATTACCAAGTTACCTTTTTTACGAATTATTATAAACGATTAATTTTAAATCTGTATGATTGGTTATGTGACTAATTTGTAGAACATTCATTGGCTTTGAAATGTAAGGGTCATTAGTGACTTCCCAGTATCTCCTAAAAAAATGTTTTGATTTGCTTCTAAAAAAAAGATCACGCAATCATCGGCTTACCGATAAGACGATAATATTAGATTTTTTCTGGGGTGAGCCGTGCACACCCTGCTCCCCCTAGCTACGCCCATGGTAGACGGATTTGTGTATCAGTATTGTGAATTTATATATTACGAACTTAAGTTCCAATAATCTTTGTCAAAAATCTTCAGCAATATTTGAAAAGACATGTTCCTTTTTCAAACTTCATCTGGAAGATCCATCCATTGTTTTGGATTTAAAATTATAAAAAAAACAACCCCCAGAGTTATGACTTAGCTTAGAAAACTATATACATTGAAAAAAACGGACGTTTCGAATAAATTTGCCGAGTCACAGAGTTGTGACTGACAAAAACTAGTTGTAATAATAATCTTTATTTTCTATAGATTTACCTACTGTAAATATGAGAAATTGTCAAGCGTAAATGTAAATACAGACAAACATATAAAACAAGCAATTAAATACAACTAATAAACTAATAAACTACAACAACTACTTGTACTTTCCACAATCACTCCCACCTCAACTTCCTCAACAATATTAATTTCGTTTCTCTTCCAGAACTCTTCCCAACTCTACCCTTGGACCAGCAAGCAACAAGGTCTAATTCTGAGTTCATTTTACTGGGGCTACGTGGTGACCCACATCCCAGGTGGTATCATAGCCGAGAAATTCGGCGGGAAGCATTCTCTAGGACTGGGAATCCTGTGCACAGCTATTTTCACCTTTATAACCCCTTTTGTTATTTACGCCACTGACGGGAACTGGGTGTGGGTGGTGGTGGTGAGGATTATCGAAGGACTTGGAGAGGTAAATATACAATTTTGATATAAGGGTATTTTTCTATTGTGTCAAAAGTGAAAGCTCCTAAAATTGTTTTTATCTATGACTGTGTCAATAGCGACACTTTTTTTACATAGTTTCCAGTGAATACAAGAGTTCGTGCAATAAAAGTTATTATTCTTTTATGGCAATCTCGGCAACTCATAACTTCTCGATGTAGAGATACTATATCAGTACAATGTTGTCACGCGTACTTACGGATTTATTTTGTACACTGTTTTAGCAATGCCTGTTTTTTGCGTTACTGTGTTTATAGGTATTAATAGAAATGTTTTAAAGAATCAACGAATACCTATGTAGTTTTAGATGGTAGTTTGCATTAGATGATATTCTGCAGAGGTATCACTGTTATGTTATTTAATCATAATTTTATTAATACTACTATTTTCATTTTTTGGTATTGAAATACTGCAGAAAATATGTTTTCGAATAAACAAAATTCGTATTGATATTTTAAACAGCTTGTAATATAATTTTTTTAATATTTGATGACGAGACCAACGAACAAAAAAGGAAACTCGGAAACGCACGCGTTGAATAGAAAAAATCATTTTAAAAAATCTGTCCGACCACGTGAAGCGATAAGCTATATTGTCTGTAATTGTACCAAACAGATTGTATACATTGTAGGCACTACAAAAATTGTTATAATTGTTCTTCACCAGATCTGTCTGGTAGCAAAAAGAAGTTAATAAAAATTCGTAAAAAAAAGAAAATACTGACGTGGTTATTCCTTAAGCAGAACATCCTGCATGTAGCGTAGTTGAAGATAAAAGTTCACTACAGCTTCTATGAAGTAACTCTTTTTTCTGCGATTTCAAGACTGTGACGAAACATGTCGACTTTTCCCAGCTGTACCCAGGCACAGAAATAGTACACAAACTAATTCTGCAATATTCTGTGACCACAAATAACAATTACTATTACTGTACTGTTATTTTACTTAAGTTACATAAATGTTCAACATTTTTATATCTTCTTTTTTACAGCAGAACCAAACAGTATGTTCTAAGCTGGCCATTATTTGTCCGTATTTTGTAGTTTATTAAATAGTCCACTTTTTTACTGTGTAATTCTTTTGTAGAAAAGTGTACCTACACTTTTGTATAAAGAGCCTGAGATATAAAATTCTGAAAATGACAAAAAAATCCCACGGTGGCCGAATTTGATTGTCTCAAGTTCAAATTCTCAAGATCACCTTCTTTCTGACGTACTATCGGAGAAAAAATCGTCAGCCAAATCGGTAACCCACTCCCGTACGGTTTTATGGAATAGTAGGGGATCTCATTTTTGAAGTTAGAAAAACATGTTAAATCCGTATTTACCAAGTCAAATTATGTAAGGATAAGCTGTGTTCCCAATTTTTTATTACCTCTGCCCCCTTTTAACCAGGATAACCAGTGATTTTTTCGTAGTTTTCCAGCCCTGCCAGTCCGCCATCTTGATTTTTTCAAAAAATATTGAAAAGAGAAAACTAGAAAAAAATCATTCTTTATTTGACCAATCAGACTCCAAAAAAAAAGAAATGGCCGAAATAAAGCCACCACGTGCTTTCATCTTTATGCCAATGACAATAACATTGACCCCTTAGACTTCCTTGTGCCTACGCCATTGAGAAGTATACCGAAACATTAGCTTATTTTTTATAGCCGGTTGATAAAATCTCATTAATTTACTTAATCAAATTAGCTATTTGCTCACGATCGGAGGCTCGCCTGCAAAAAATGCGGTTTGATGCCAATTAATAGCAGTGATAGGTAGTCAACAGCCATCACAAGACCTTGGCTACGGTGCTGATTGAAGCACCGTTCAATATTTATTATTTGTGCAACGATTATTGGCGCATCTATTGTTTCAACACCACCAACAAAGGACAGGATAGATTGTGAAATTATTCGCTGGACTATGAAGATACCACACAGTGTTCTAGTTCGACCATTAGTTACACTAGTGATACACATGGGCGGGTTTGTGTATTAAAAACATTTTTCCAACAGAGCAAAGTAAATCATATTCTTTTAAAATAAAAAAAAACAGTTTTTATTTTATTTATCACAGTTGGAGAAACATTGAAGAATGCAATTTGGGATGGTTTTTCATTGTATCTTTTCCCGGAATTGAAAATTTGCAACTAAAAAAAAGACATTTAAAAATATGGCTCACCTATGGACATTTTTGTCTTTTGGTTTTTTTTCACTGAAATATTTCTCTTTTTAGTAGAAAAATAAAATTAGACTCTTTAATTATAATTTATACAAAAAATAATAAATACATTTGCAAAATCTGTTGGAAATAGAGAGTTTTAAATTAATTACAAGCATTTCTGCGATTGATGAACACATTGAAAAATGCCAGAAATCTGTCGAATTGTCCCACAGTACATGATAATGTAAATTAGAGAATAACTCAATTGTTTTATGATGTGTCCAGGAAAGTTAATCGAGAGGATTTAAATATAGGGACCGTGGAGACCAAATGTATACTCAAGCTCTATCTATTCAATGGTTTGGATATGCAACACTCAAATAAATACTGCCGAGTAACCGAACTGAAATGAGTTGGAACAACGACGTGCATAAACAAAATTTGTTGTCTTAATAAAATAGGGGCTTCTTCAAGCAGTATTGGCAAATCCTCTTCAAGAAATCTTAGATAATTTTCACGGTTCAACCTGACCCAAAAAAAGAATGAGTCAATTAGAACATCTCGGACAATTCCCATCCACCCATAAGGGAAAACTGGCGGTAACAATGGCTTTCTGAGACCGCATGTCTATTTTCATATGTTCGTATATGGTTGTTGTGAAAATTGATTATGGCATCTCTAGAGTTGTTGTGGAAGGCTACATCAATCAGTACTAGTTTCACTGGGTCTCTCACCCCGTACGATTTGCATGTACCAATTAATCAAACATCTATTATAGTTTTTCCGAAGTCAATTGAAGAACCAGTAACTTCAAGGTATGTACCAGGCTCGGTCGCTACGCAGCAACTCGACATTTAAATATTTGAAAAACTTGGTCCCATATTTATTTAGCCATACCTATACAGAGGTCTGGTGGAACAAAACTTGCAGGTGGTAGAAATGTATACGCCCAGTTGGAGAATGCGCGTGCGGGCAAACGGGTTCCCACACATTTACTTTGGTCAACTGCGTCATAAATTTCAGTCGTCGACAAGTCGCTTGGCAGTGCAGTGCAGCAATGCGGAATTTGGTGTGATTTAGATAATTTTAATCATTACAATTGCGAAAGGGAGAAATAATATTATTACAACATGGCATTTTGGAGACGTTTTGAAAAGGAACAAAACGAAATTTACCATTAATGTACTTAATATAATTGTTTGCGGACATAAATAATTAAAATATGTTGTTGGTCAAATGAACATAATAGAAATTTTCTACACATTATATACAAATTATTATAATTTTTTATCTTTAACAGAAAACTTATGTTCAACTGATTTCGGAAAGACTATACCCTTGATTTTAAAATAGTATCTAATATATAGCATACTTGTAAGACTGGTTGCTTATTTCAAAAGCAATTTTATCGTTACTAATAAGACCGTAAACACAGTACTTTTGACATAATAGAACATATCCTGACCTACCAATAATTTCTTTATCAGTACCGGGCCTTTATTATTCTTTTACTCCAGTCGTCAGAGGCCGAAAAGTTACTGTTGGTGACATTTTCTTGATAACTCGGAAATAACTACACAGGAATACTTTAAATGAGGAGTACAATAACAGGCTAATTTGCCGACAAAGTATCTTATCAGGAAAAAAAATTATTAATTATTAATCGCGGAAAAAAATTGTTTTAGTAGTTTTCTTTAAATAACTCAGCGGGATGACTTTGTACGAAAAATGCTTAGGACATGATTTTGTTCGTAATAAAAATAGCTACAAAATGGCGGTGGTTCGATTACGAAATTTGCAATAACAAAGCCGTGAGATTGAAAAAACGGTATAAAACGCCAATTTTTTTTAAGTTGCTGTAAAAATGTCAATTATTAACAAAAAGTGATACAACTTTCGAAAACTATAGTTCAATATATATACAATAATGACGCTAAAGCCGAGAATCAGGAGAGCAAAACTTTTTGTTCTATAAGGTGTTATACATTCATTGGCATCTGAAACTCGAAACTTTGCCAAATTTGTTCGAAGCTTTGCTGACACTTGAAATTTGGTACACACATAGTGTAAATATGCAGAAACCAAAAGCAATTTGCAAAATTCAAGTATATTAATTTTTGCAGTTTTGGTAAGGTTTTATACGTCACCCTAGTTTTAAACGTCACAGTTTTTTTTTATTTTTGGACGTATATTTATGTATATTTATAAAATATTCCATTACGCTAGATTAGCCAGCACAATTACCTACAATTTAAAAAATATAGAATTTCATCGTTAGATCCTAAGCTATTTAACATTTTGCTCCCTTAAGCCATACTCGTACATTATTCAACATATCAACAAAAAACAAAATCGTACGTGTGGGGTAAACCTTTAACTTTAAGTAAACAATTGTTTAAATTTACTGTTGCATATTTCTAATAGTATACAAGCGCCGAAGAGCGGAGCTCGCGCTCGAAAATGAAAAGAATTAAGTTGTTAATAACTTTTTTTCCTGATAAAATACTTTGTCAGCAAATTAGCCCGTTATTGTACTCATCATTTAAAGTAGACCTGTGTAGTTATTTCCGGGTTATCAAGGTTTGACACAAGCCGAAGCTCTACCAACTGGACTATTTATTAATTTATTTTCATTTTTAGGGTACCACTTTTCCAGCTCTAACGACGCTACTGGCGAATTGGGTACCCCTAAGTGAGAGATCAAAAATTGGGACACTAGTATATGCAGGGAGTCAAATAGGTATATTTTATTATTATATCTCTAAATACAAAACAATTTATTACCTACTGACAATATTTATAATATACAAATGGTTTAAAATTGTCTAACGATATTTTTTTATTTAAGAAAGATTTGTGGTTTCGTAATATCACCCTTTTGGCACAAGAATTTGTTTAAATTATTTTGCAAAATTTTTCGATTCATCATGATAAAAGAGGTATAATTTTCCCTAATATTCATTTTTGGAAAAAAAAATTATACAAAAAGATTCTTTTATTTCTTGAACTACTGTCTGTCGTGAAAATATCGGAAGACAATTTGGGACTACCGCAAACAAAATTTGAATATACCCAAAATAGACAACTTAAAAAAATATATCTAAGCACGCTAAAACTTCAAAATTTAAACGTGCTTGTTTCGTACTGCTCTTAATATTTTCTCTGAACTAAAAATGTGTAAAACTATTTATGTTCAGCTTTATGAACAAAATCTTAAATAAAAAATATTCAGCGGATTACCAAGCATAATAAATAACCTTTGCGTTTTTGGAATCACTAAAATCTGAGGCATGTTTATTGATTTTAAACAAACATAGTTTACAACCTGCCACAGTATCGGTTTATTGTTTTACGACCAAAATCTTTCTTCTGCGCAGTCATTTAATATATATTCCTTTGATATGAGATTACCTTGAATCACATTCAATTGTTTCTTTTTCCCTTTGTGGACAAAAATAAATAATAAAGCAGTAAATGGGCTTACAGCTAATCATAATGATAAATGCATTTTATATTTGCTTAATAATATCACTAGTTAGATAGCAGGAAAAATGACGAGTTAAATTAATACATGTGATGACGCCATCTTATTAATTATTGTTAATTAAAAATAAATCGAATGCAAATGATGGCATACGTCTCATCCGTTGGACGGACAACTTTTTTTGTGTTACAAAAATATTTTCATGAATCAGCAGTGGGATAAATTAGGCCCAATTAAAACATTTTGGCCTCAAGATTTGATCTTCATTATTATTGGACGAAACAATTAGACTAGAGCGAAAGTCGCATAAGTGAACCGAATTCTTCATCAGATGACCTTAGATTCAATCGGGATGATAATAAAGAAAATATTTGCAAACTTTATAAACGAAACAAATCCCCGCTTTATCAAATAATCTCATATTTTCCAGTGGGCGCAAACACGGTAATAAAACAATCCTCGCTTAAATCTCTTTATCTGTTATAGTAATCTTTGATTACAATTTTTATTGTCATTCATTATGGGATTAAATCACATACAACTTATCTTACTACCGACTTAATTTTTCTAAGAGTTTGCGAATTATCTTTAGTTTTATCTGAAGATGTCATTAGATTCTCAATTTCCAAGTCAAATAAACCCAAATATTTACAATATGTATAATAAGAAACTACGTTTTTATAACAGGCAAAAATTTCACCATCTAAAGTGGTTTCTGAATCATTCTCAATATCTTCAGGAGATTGAATTACCTCAGATCAAATGATGTTATTGCACTAAGAACATATAGTGTCATTTGAGAAACAGGATGTTAAATTATAAAAACTATCACATTTATTCAATTATCTTTGAATATATTTTATGTATTGGGATCTCCTTTAATGACGACGTCTCACTTCAGAATTGGTTTGGAAAATTCTCCACCTTCAAACCATCAGATTTCTTCAGGAATGAAATAGAAAAATTGACGGATTGCTAGAAATCAACCATAAACAGTAAAGGAGAATATACAGGTTCGGAAAGTACCGATGGTCCATCTGCCGTTACGTGAGAGCGATAAAGTAAGACATAGAAATCCATGCGATAGAGAAGGATGGCTATAATGAAGGCGTCTCATAGTCACCGCCCGTTTCGCCCTTCCACAAGTAAGATCCACTTCTTATTTGTGGAAGGGCGAAATGGGCGGTGACTATTAGACGCCTTCATTATAGCCATCTTTCTCTATCGCACGGATTTCTATGACTTACTTTATCGCTCTCACGTAACGGCAGATGGACCATCGGTACTTTCCGACCCTGTATATTTGATTCAATAAGGACATTAGGAACTTAATTTGAACAATATAAGTCAAACATCTTTAAAGCCATCTCAATATATCAAAAACCATACATGTTGGACCTTGCTTCATTCAAGGTTTCAAATTTAAAATTGTCTAAGAAACAACCTCCTGAAACTATCACTGAAAACACTTTGTAAACCTTAAAACATGTTCTTCCAGGTACTGTGGTGGGAAATTCCGTGAGCGGCGCCCTCATAGCAGCCACCCACGACTGGGCTATAGTTTTCTACGTTTTCGGAATTATGGGTATTGTGTGGGTCATCCTTTTCATGATGCTGTGCTATGCTAGTCCAGAATCTCATCCCTTCATCAGCGAAAAGGAAAAGATTTTCTTAGGGGAACAAATAGGTAACTCAGAAAATAGTTTCATTAACTCTAAAACTACACATTGACAAATATTTTCAGCGAACGTACCACACGAAGACAAAGTCATCCCCTGGAAATCCATCTTGACCTCCTGGCCCATATGGGCGTTAGTGGTGGCCCAAATAGGCCACGATTGGGGCTTCTTCACGATGGTGACCGATCTTCCCAAGTACATGAAAGATGTGCTACACTTCAACGTCAAAGAGAACGGGGTATGGTCTTCAGTTCCATACATTTTCATGTGGATCATATCAATGAGCTCAGGGTGGCTGTGCGACTGGTTGATATCCAGGAAAAGCCTAAGTTTGACCAAGGCTAGGAAAACGTTCACTACGATTGGTAAGGAAGATGTTTCATTGTACAAGTAAAAGTCGTTAAATGACAGAAATTGTTTGACAGCATTGTTATGAGAGTGCTTAGAGGAATTATTTGTATTCTATTTCCCGACAGTCTCCGATTTTTTACATATCCAGTTTACACGTTCATAAGTTTACGAATTTAGAAAAAAGTTTTTTTGGTGTGGTTTGTAACAAACTTGCACCGATGATTTAGAGTTACGTTAGGAAAGTTAAGCTAATCAGTGGCCTTATTTTGGTATAGCAAGAACATGCTAGTGAATAAGCTCACTAAACGAACTAAAGAAGATTACTGCTACCTCATAACAATGGCACTACAAATTTAAGGTGTTGCAATATCCATCACGTCGTCCAGATTTGGTACATTAAACTCCATTTGTTTGAACCTTTCAAATAAGATTTGCAGGACCATAAGTTTACAAACGATTATGAGACAATTGAAGCTACGCAATGTTGGTTAAAAGTTGTAAAGCTTCTTTGTAAAGAACTTTGGTAAACTTATGAACAGATGGCTAATTGTAAGTGGGTTATAAAGCTCGAGGACTATGCCAAAAAATAAGCCAAATGATCCCTATAAGCAGTATTGTAAGAATATCAGTAAACAATGACAAGTATTAATTTACGATTTTCTCTGTACAATAAAAAAGGAATCAAATGATCGTGATAAGAACAATTTCTTCTGTTTTTAGCTTCAATGGGGCCTGCCATCTTTATACTAGCGGCATCCTACTCAGGATGCGACAGGACAATGGCCGTGAGTATGTTCACCATCGCCATGGGCTTCATGGGAACCTTCTACTGTGGTATGAAGGTGAACGCTTTGGATTTATCGCCCAATTACGCGGGAACTATCATGGCTATAGTCAACGGTATTGGGGGACTCACCGGTATCATTGTGCCATACCTGATAGGAGCTCTAACGGAAAACGTGAGTGTATGGAATACAGGGTATACAAAACTTGGAAATTATTTGTTAAGGATGACTTTTGTTATACTAAACTGCATAAGGTGGCGCGAGAACAACAAGGGCAAGTCAAAGTTTCCTAGCTAAGGAGTGTATGATGTTTGTAAATGGCGGCGACGAAGTATTCAGCTACCGGCATAACAACCAGAAAAACTGTAATATTTTAAATAACAGATATATTGGCTAAGATATGTACATAGATATTACACCTGTATTAAAAAATGTGTGCGTCATTAAAAGCAATGCAATATGATAAAGTTCAAACAAGCATGTGTTAAAATAACGTAAACAATGAAGAACGCACTAAAGCAGTAGTAATAATATTAAAAATCCATGAAAATATACTTAGTAATAATACCACAAAGTCAATTATAGTAATTACAAAATACAATAAATTTTTTAGTTCTAACAGGCAGGCGACGCAAATTCATCTATGGTATAAAACAGTATTAAGTTTTAAATAAGTGTAAATTTACTTAATTTAAAAAATGAGGCTATTAAAAAATCAATAGATTGATTTTTGATTCTTTGTTTGTTGAATTTCTTCACAAACGTTTTAGGTTTTTTTAAAACCTATTCCTCATATTTCGAGATATCGAACTTTGAAAATCATTTCGTTATAAACTATACAAAAATATTTTAGTCCATTAAGTTTATAGTCCATCAAGTTACCTTTGAGTTTCTCCATAACAAAGCTGCGTCGTTCTTTTGTCTATTAGTGATCATCTTGATAACACATGTCAAAAATACATTTATTGTGAATAATTTTCTCGCAGAAATGGCACGTTCAAGTGAAACCGAGCGTATTGAAGTACTAATGATCACAGGATATGGTGACAGAAGACGAAGTTGTGACGAAATAGTGGATTTTTTTCATGAATTGCATCCCGATCGGGAAAGTATTTTTAGATCAATCGTTTCAAAAACATTGCAGCGTTTATATATGGTTATTCAAATATTTACTCGAATTTATCATCTGCAAACGCAACTAATATGTAGGAAAGAAATGGTAAAATATCATTAATATATATTATAAACGGAAGTGGCCCCAAGACAGAACCTTGGGGTACCCAATGTTTAATATTTTTAAAATGCATTATCAACACATGCGTATTTTTTCCTGTTACTTAAATAAGATGCAATAAGTACTATTTTTTAATACGTAACTAGCACAAATCGTAAAAGTCTTTAAGTCACAATTAAGGTAAATTTTTGCTATGGCAATTCTACCCGCCTTCAAAAATAAATTTCCATGTTTGTAAACACCCTATAGAACGTATAAAATATTGCAGAATCAGAATATTTAATCATAATAAGCATCTCCAAACATTAGTAGTTTAAGTGGGAAACATCTAAGAAAAATATTCTAATTCTGCAAAACGTGGGTATTATTATAACATAAAAAAATGTTTCAGCACACGTTGGAGGAATGGAGGGTCGTCTTTTGGATCACGTTCGGCGTCTTCTTCGTGACGAACGTGATTTTCCTGCTCTTCGGCAGCGGGAAAGTTCAGAAATGGAACGATAACGACGAAAAAAGACTAGAACTATCGAAAGTGACGCCTCCCGAAGTTGTAAAAACGAACCTGTGACGGATTAAAGTTATCGTACAAGTATTTTTTCCACTTTTGGTTGACGCGTTGATAGTGAGAATACTAAATATATAGTCGTTCTGTTCTCAATGCTTCAGTTGTGTGTACGACTATTAAGGTATTATCTACACTAATTATTGATAATACTGACATACAAAAATGCAAGCCTTATCTTAATTAATTCAACAAAGCATTATATAATTAAAATTTTTGGGAATGATTTCGACTCTGTAAAAAATAAACAAATTATTTCGTACATGAATGAAATGTATGCACGACATTCTTCACATTTTCTTGGTTTTAGCAGTTTCATTAACAAATTTATATAAAACGTTAATACGATAAGGATTTGGAGTACAATCCATGATTTGATCATTGGGAATTAAGTGACGACCTTCGTGTACGATTAGTTGATTAGACAGATATGTATTATCTTGTGATTTGTAAGTAGTAAGCTAGCAGTTTAGTAATTTAAATATTTATATATTGGTATAAATAAATATAAATATACAATTATATGTTTTTTTTAAATAATTGTGTTAATATTTTAAAAAAGTTTGTCTTGTTACTAATAACATTACTTATTGTTGTCAAAAATTCAAAATATTAATGGTAAGACTAAATTCTTTGAAAAGTATAACGAAATCCGCATCACGCAAATAAATTTAAACATTTTATTCACAATCACCTAATAATCGGACTTTTATCCACACATATGAACCGTTTAAAGTAATACTTTACCCAGTAGTGGAATAAAACCTATAATAAATCAAATTTAATGTATTTATTTATTAACATTAACATTTACATTTATAGTAACAGACATTTCATTTTTTATTTTATTACATTTAAATTCCTTTCCGTTAATAACAACCCTTGTAGCACAATTACCATCATTTTCAGAACGCATAACATCAGCCGAAGTTTGTGAAGAATTTGCACAAGTTACGGATGTCTCTTCTTGTAAGGAACACCTATATTTTCTTTGGATTTTCCTTGCAATATCAAATTTGTTAGATATAGACTCATCAGCATAACTTTCTGCTACAGAGGAGTTCTTCCATCCATGTCATTTGATGGTTGTAAGATCAGCACCTTTATTTGCCAATAAAGTTGTTGAAGTGCGTCTCATACAATGGCCAGTATATGCTTCTGGATTTACGATATTCAGGAATGAAGCAACTATTGAGGGTACCTTCGCCAATGTGTTTCCAACAGGCTGATAAGTATATTTTTGATTGATATATCTTAGTTGATATGATATTTATTTATGGCTTTTGCGATGGTAATGCTGCAGCGGCAGAACGCGAGTACGGGAGAAGGTTTCCAAACCGAAGGCTGCCATCAAGGAGGACTTTCCCTACGGTATTCCGCAACTTTTCGAAAGGCACCGGGTCAAGGACGTCCCAGGATTAATAGGGAAGCGGTGGTCCTTGACGCTATTGAACAAGATCCTACGACTAGCATACGGAACATTTCAAGGCAAATAAATGTTCTTCGGCCAACGGTACTACATATCTTAAAGATTTCCTTAACAGAATTGATTAGATGTGCTACTAACATTTCAGGTTGGAAGAATATTAAAGCGACAAGGTCTACATGCCTATCACTATCGACGTGTACATGGCTTGATACCAGAAGATTTTGCGCCACGTATGCAATTTTGTCGCTGGATTTTGTCGCTGGACAACGAGCAAGCTTCCAAAATTTTGTGGTGTGACGAAGCTACTTTTACCCGAAATGGAAAATTAAATTTTCATAATTCTCATTATTGGGAAGAAGAGAACCCACATGTTGTTCGGAGAACAAACTTCCAGCAACGGTTTTCCATAAATTTATGGGCGGGAATAATTCACGACACTCTGATTGGACCTATTGAAATTCCACAACGTCTCAATTCAAATCTTTATTTAAACTTACTTCAAGAAAATCTTCCCCAAATTCTCGATGATCTGCCTCTAAATTTACGACGTAACATGTTTTTTCAACACGATGGAGCCCCGGCACATAGTGGTCGCAATGTTCTAAATTTCCTAAACGAAAATTTCGCTGGACGGTGGATAGGGAGGCACGGACCGGTAGCTTGGCCGCCGCGTTCTCCCGACCTAACCCCGCTGGACTTCTTTTTCTGGGGATATCTAAATCAAAAAGTTTACGCCACCGAAGTCGATACCCGTGAGGAATTGCTGCAGCGTATCAATGATGCAGCCAATGAAATTCGTCAAAACCGTTTTAGCATCTTAATAGCTTCGAGAAGTGTTACACGTAGGGCAAGACTTTGTATCAGAGAAGGTGGAGGGTTTTTTGAACAGTTTTTAAAATAGCTTGTTGTCTGTTATCAAAATTAAGTTTCCATCTTATGATCCCTTCGAAAAGTGACGGTTGCAGCTAAATTGCGGAATACAGTGAGGAATGTCCTCCTTGATGTCAGCCTTCTGTTTGGAAACCTTCTGCCGTACTCGCGTTCTGCCGCGCAGCATTACCATCGCAAAAGCCATAAACAAATCATCATATCATAATTGTTCTACATCAATAATGTGTATTACTGATTACGTATTAAATTATTATTATTATTTTTTGTTTAAATTACTATGAAATTGACCAAAGTGGGATTAATTCAAGAGCGATTTTCTCAGAAACCGTTAAAGATAACGATTTGAAACAAGAGTACCTTTTTAACGTAAAACAGTTCGGGAAAACGGAATTTGCTGTCCAATTTGTTAAAAAGTCAAAGATGAAAAAGTTACACACGCAAAGTACCAAGGGCCCCCCCGTACCCACCCCAATGGACCTTGTGGAAATAAATGGATTAGTCCATCAAATTGCTCATCAAAATTTAGCTGTGTATACCAAATTTCATTCATTTATCACAACGCGATTGAGAGATATTGCAAAAAAATGATTTCCATTCCTCCCTCTTCAATGAGTCCCTGTGCCCTTAGGAAGCATTTCCGGACCCATGTTCATATGAACTTTTTTACTTAGTTTTGATCATAGAATCGGCCTGTTTAGGGTTGGCAGCTGATTATAAGACACCCTGTATATTTAACAACATGTAAAAGGTAAAGAAAATACATATCTCTTTACCTTAATCATTAATCATTAATCATTCTTTAACGGAAGCCCCAGTCACAAAATTCTTCAATATGTGCTCTTTCCAATACTGCACCTTTTTTTGCTTTGTGTCCTCTCAATTCACTCTTCAAATAAGCAGTAAGCTTGTTATATTTTCCAATATCTATATTTTTGTAGATCTTTATAGTAGCCTTCAACATCGAATACTTGGACCACATAGATGAAATTATATATTTTTTTCAAATTTAAAAAATACGATTGCATGACTTCTTCATTTATTGTCATTGCTCTCCGTTTTTTTCCTCCATTCGTTACATTCGGCGAATATTTTTTCGTAATGTTCCCTGGATTTCACTGGAAATAAATGCAAAAATTGCTTATTGAGTTTCTTCAAAAACAGCCACAGGAACACAATTACTTTCTTGCAGTTTTGGGTGATATTTTTTCAATCCTGGATAGAAATCTGTTTTTTTGGCCATATTTAATATAATTTTCTATGTTTTCTGTATTTAAAGGCGGTTTTTCGCAATTTAAAAAAATAGACGGCGGTGGAGCAATTCTGATCCGGACTCTGATCCAGCGCGTCAAAATACATAAGGATAAATGAGTGTAATTTTTAGAACAGACCACCTTTCTTTTTGTGTTATTATTATTATTACTATCATTATCATCTTCATTATTATTATTTAGCAAAAAATGCAGCGTGCTCTATTATATAAACTTCTATGGAGTAATATGTGAAAAAAAATTAAACAAATTAGCAACAGTTTCCACTAAATGTCTCAGACTAAAGCTGTAAAAGGATTTAATAGTGTCGTTAATATTATTGACGCACTTGCTCTGTATTATTTAGAATTATTTCCATCTACAATTGACATTTGTTTTTAATTATGTACGGATATTTTCCAACAAACACCAGTTCATCAAGTAACTCGTTAACACGTAGGTAACTAATTCTCGTGGATTACTGCAATTACCGAGAGGTGTTTGTTTTTTCTAGTTAATGATCGATTGAAAATAAATATGAGCGTTTGTATTTAATGGAAAAGTCTCTAATGCGATTTTTTGTGATAAGTAGTATAGAATCAAGTCAAATCTACTGACTTCGTTGATAAGATAACGTAAATCATCATTAAATAACATATATTCTAAAGAATCAAAATATTAGTTACTACAATTATCAAAGACATCAGGACATTCTGTAAAGTATACAATATATTTTTAAATAGGATGTTATTTTCTTTATACTGACGTCAATTTTTGGGACAAAATGAGAAAACTTTCAGCCTTTGACCTTAGTTTACGGTGCTCACTTTCTAAATCATATCAAGCAGAAGGCGCACATACCGATTTGTTTGTAATTGTTGTCATCTTTCAAGTTTAACTTATAACAAAATGAATTATTTTATTGAAGAAGTTGACAGGTTGGATGTAGAAAAAATAGTGTTACAGTTTTAGAATTATATCGACAACGTCATCCTAATAGAATTTCCCCTAACGGAAGAAAGTTTAGTAAATTTGAAGCAAATTTAAGACAGTTAAGGTATAGGAAAAATATGTATGTAACAATAACTTGTATTAATAAATAAAAAATTGTATAATACAATGTTAAATGCAAACAATAAATGTAAAATTAATAGTAAAATTTAAAAGTATTGTTCAAACTGTTGTCCATTTAATTTGATATATAATTCACTTCTTCGAATTATACTTTTAACTGCATTTAATTTAACGTTATGTGGAATAGTATTTATTGCGATACTAATCTGTCTTTCAACTGATCAATGTTATTTAGTGGTGTTGGATAAACTTTGTTTTTTTACGAAACCCTACAGAAAGAAATCCAATGGATTAATATATGGAGATCGTGGCAGTCAATGTATGGGTCCACTTGTACCAGCGGTCTTCAAATGTAGCAACCAGATCATTTATGTTTATTTGGGCATTATGTGGAGGTGTACAAGTCGGTTGAACATGTAAAAAAACGCCTGGCAATAAAATTTAATGAGTTTTATAGGCGTCCCTAAATAAGTTTTCTGCTAAAGGTAAAAAATTATAATAATTTGTATATAATGTGTAGAAAATGTCTATTATATTTTAATTATTTATGTCCTCAAACAATTTTATTATATTGATGGTAAATTTCGTTTTGCTCCGTTTTAAAAGATCTCCAAAATGCCATGTTGTAATAATATTAGTATACAAAATATCCCTCTTATTTCTCCTATTCGCAATTGTAATATGAATGATTAATAGAAGGTGCCTAAAATAAATTAAAATTATCTGAATCACACCAAATTCCGCATTGCTGCACTGCACTGCTGGGCAATTCGCCAACAGCTGAGATTTGTTGCCCAGTGGCCCAATGCAGCTATGTTTGGATTTCGTTTGCCCGCGCTCGCATTCTTCAACTGGGCGTATACATTTCTACTTCCTCCATGTTTAGGTCGACCAGACCTGTATGTGGGTATGGCTAAATAAATATGGGAACAAGTTTTTCAAATATTTCAATGCCGAGTTGCTACGTCAGCAACCGAACCTGGTACACATTGTCAACCTCTTGGTTCTTCAATTGATATCGGAAAGACTATATACCTGATCTCTCAAAAAATTGTTATACAGTTAAATAACCATCAAAGAAGTATGGTAATGATATTTTTGAACCTAGTATACCACATCTCACTAATATGAAATCGACTTTGAAAATTTCTTTCTCTTATAATTCTAAGATTATCATGGCTCCAATGGTATGACATATTGCGATTAAACATGTCGTTGTTAGAAAAATTACTTTCGTCTGTCCATAAAATCGTTTTTGGGAACTTGGGATAATTATTTGCATTATTTAAGTACCAGCGAAAACATTCCCGTACGGAAGTATTCGGATTTTCTTCTTTCTTTCTTAGCTCTCACCTCTAACAAACGGTCAAAAACTAAGAATATTGTGGTATTTGGCGCCATCAAAAATTTGGTAGTACCAAGTTTCAAAGCTATACATTGTTTTTTTTTTCGAAACGCTGTGGCTAAAATTTTAAAAATATATATTTGACGTCTTGGAATACAAAAACAGAAAAGATAAACCCAAATTTATGATACGTTACTATGAATCACCCTGTACTCGCGACTATCATATATATTTAGGTTTTACAAAAATCACTGAGTATTTTTATAGCTAAGAACTGGTCATAAATTACCAAAATTTTTGCCCGTATCTCAAATTCCTGTCTATATACTTGCACGAAACGAAAAAACCAATAATGAAATCTCAGCTATGCGAAAACCATAAATATGAAATAAAAATCAAATCTTGTCTATTGTATTAAGTTAGCATTAAGGTAAACTATGACGCTTGCAAATAATTTCGCGTATATAATCACTTCAGTGGATAAATGTGGATTTAGATCCATTTAATGATAAAAAGATTATCTTAGTGTGACATATATCGAAAGGTATTTAGATACAAACCGTGCTTTTTGAAAGGAAATAGTGGAATACGTGTCCAAAGCTGATAAAGAATAGGTGTTATAACTTAGTCATTGACCACATAGATGTTGAGATATTAGTAGAGTTTTTTTCAAATCGGCATATCGTAATTTTGAATTGTTTGAATTATTTATTAATAATATTATTAATTTACGTAAGGGAGAACGTTTGTTGTATAATAACCACACACATTGTTTTTATGATTAATCTCGTATTAATATTAATAAGGTGGTAGTCCTTTTCCCAGACGCCACATTTTTATCCAAATTTCCATCAGTTCCTAAGAAAAAGAATCTAAATAATAAATTATACCTCTGTGCTGTTTTACCTACCCTTTCTTGGTAAATAATGGTTTTAATAATAAGAGAGCATTGTTTTGAAACAATTTAAGGTGAACTGGGAGATATTATATAAAAAGTAGCAACAAATTGATAGTTCAAGAAAAAAGTTAAAGTTAAATTCACTGTTCTACCAAATTATCATCCTTGTCTTCCGCTATGAGGGTTATATGAAGTTCCTCCAATGTTTCTAAAATTAGTGCCTTTTCGTATAAAGAGTTGCCAAAATAATAATCAGATTTTATGAAAAAGTAGAAAAGTAAATACTAATGAACTTTTCTAATAAGCCTTTTCAGGATGTTCTAGTTTCAAAAACTGCCCAATCTTATTAGAAATCATAGAAAAGGTATTCTTGTCGACTGGTTGGTTGTAACATTTACATCGACTCCTGTATTAACCAGTAATGTTGACGATGTTCTTCGGAATAAATGACCTGTATATGTTTCAGACTCTATTGCCAGCCCTCGCTCCGCTCGGGCCCAATGTCGTCGTCGACTGGTAAATAATACTTACCTCTTTATGATGTAAATATTTTATGATTGTTCTAGACCAAAACAGTATTTTTCATAATGCTGTGAGTTATTAATTTAATTGGATAAATTGGGTCAGTAATATGACTTTTTTATCAGTAATTTTCTGCTTAGTTCTATTAGATTTCCTAATCGTATTGATAACAATAATTATTTAGATTTTCTGCAAAATACTCTTGACGAAATTGTTTGACAATCTACCAGTTATTCTACGTAGTCGCATGTAAGAAACAAGTTAAATGATCAATACACAGACAGATAGACAGGCAGGAAACACGATGCTCCAATTCACTGGTCACCACATCCACCTGACTTAAATCCATGTGATTTTCATGTTTGGGAGACCTCAATTTATATATTACAGAAAACTGTGGTCATATTGAACAGTTCTTATGAGAGAACAGTCTGTTATTAAGTTATTTTGTTTCTGTTATCAAACAAACTACATTTGAAATGACATAATTATTTCAAGTTTCAAACACAAACATCGAAAATACATTAGTAATGATCAAATAAGAAAAATTAATTGACCCAAAACTATTCCAAACAAACATTTTATAAAAGATAAAAGTTTTTAACAAACTTTTCATTTTTAAGACTAAAAAAAAGAAGTTATACTTCGAATAAAATTAACAGCAGATTAGTTCAAGGAAGGGAGTATTTTTTACAGTTATGTCAATCCAATTACTTCGTTTACTGTGTCATAAAGCGACATCTACATAATATATGGAAGTATTACCATAGGTACCAAATTTCAATTTTTTTTTTTTGTCAACTTAGAATAGAAGTAAGTTTAGTTAAATCTATTTATATTCTTCACAGGAAGCTGTGGTAGGTCCATGTGTAGCGGGGAATATTAGGACACCCTGTAGTGTCGGTGACATGAATTATGTTAATAAAAATTGTTCATCATTGCCCATTAGGAGCTTTTTATGTAAATATTTTGTTCTATTTTCGTGAAAGTCTTAGATTTGTATTCTCGAATGTTTTTCTTTCTCTGGAGATAGCAAAAAAATACCTGCAAAAACGATGTTTCTAATCCAAAAACAAACATTTTTTTTTTTGACAGTAATTGTAGGGTTACTATTTGGAACAAATATCTTATTTGAAATTACGTTCGTAGGAACTTTTATATGTCCAGGGTCCAGAAAATCCCAGACTGGACTCAAAATTGAATAATATATACCCAATTTTTTTCCACGTGCTATTAACAATGGCTACACCCATAGATAATTTGATATGACTCCATGTGAGAAATACTAGGTACTACAACAACCCGCAACAAAAGTGAATATTGCGGATGTTACATTTCACAGAAAAACACACAGACGTTAGGAAACTGTTATGAAATCAATGAACTTACTGGAAATGTAGCAATTGTTTGTTTTGACCAGTAATCGACATGGTTTAATAACTAGATCAGGAAAACAATGAACTACAAACAAACCAGAATGATTCTTTCTCTAGCTTTACCCAGTTTTTTAGATTCAATAAATTCATTTACTTCAAAACATACATAATTATGTGAAACTGTTGTATTCTTTGCCATAGCATTTTCTTAACAATTTTTTAAGTCATCTTATACACGGTGTCTCTGAAAAGGATGGACAACGCTTGACCACAGGTTCCTTGGATGAAAATAAGACTATTTAGCCTAACTATAACCTATATAGAAAAGTGCACGCCTACTGAGATATAGCCTTCTAAATATAGAATAGATAACCCATTTTTTTCAAATAATTTGAAAACTATTTTTCTTAGAAACTTCAAATTTGGTACACTTGTTTTTTTATATAAGGGCGAGGTAAATATAGAATTTGGAGAGAATACATATACAGGATGTTCTATTTCTAGTGCCTGTGCGCCACTGGCTTTCCCGTAACTTTTTGTGTGTATGCCAATGACGACAGAATTTATGTTTTTAAAAATAAGCACTATTTCAGAAGATTTTTTGCTCTTACAAAATTTCGATATCGTTTATGGATTTCGAGTAAAATTCGCATTTTTTATACATTAAATGTAGGCAAAAATTCCGATTTATAAAAAATAATTTATAACTGCAGCCTCAAAGCAGGGAATAATAATGAAAATACGTCACATTAAAAAAATATCTACACATTTTTGGTATTAGTATTATCAATCAATAAAATAAAAATTAACATTAATATTTTAAATAAACATTATCAACTAATAATGTAAGAAAGTCAACATTAACATTTTAAATAAACTGATACTTGTAATCACATTAAAATAATATTACAGTAAATGCTCAAAGTTACTTTCTTGTTCTTAAACGCAAACATTAGTTCTTCGAAAATTATAAATTATCCAATAATTGTGTATTACCTCTCATAACATTAATTTCATGTTATATTCTTTCCCATATTCGTTTTCTGTATTTACTGAATAGTTATTTTAATCTGTGGTCCTCAACGCTCCCCAAATGAAATAATTACATGGGTTTAGGTCCGGGGATCGAGGTGGCCATTTTAAAGGGGCATTATTTCCTCTACCTATCCAACTGTTAGACCTTTAATAACCTATAATACCTACCTGTACCCTGTAATACCAGTAACCTGTAATAACTGGTCTTTTAATACTCTATTAAAGGAACTTTTTTAAAGCCAACCTCTGCCGCTAAACGCCTTTTATTTACTTGAGGATTTGGAGTTCTTCGATTAGGAAATCTTTCAGCATATGTTCGAACAGTAGCACAACAATTTCCTTCACAATACCCCAAAACTACTAACATATCAGTCTGTTCAGCAAAAGTATAAATTGCAATAAAAAACAATGTAAGCTAAAATTAAATCACAACAAGCTTGACACAGAACCTTTTAATTATTGTTATGAATTTGTTTCTCTGTTAAATGGCACCTCGTACTAGAATGTTCTATTTATCTTAAACTGATTTTATATTATTTAATGTGTAAAAAATACCAATTTGACTCGAAATCCATAAACGATATCAAAATTTTGTAAGAGGCGAAAAATCTTCTAAAATAGTGCTTATTTTTAAAAATATAAATTCTGTCGTCATTGGCGTACATACAAAAAAGTTACTGGATAGCCAGTGGCGCACAGGCACTAGAAATAGAACATCCTGTATATTTATTCTCAGTAGGCGTGCACTTTTGTATATAGGTAAGTTAGGCTAAATAGTCTTATTTTCATCCAAGGAACCTGTGGTCAAGCGTTGTCCATCCTTTTGCAGGGACACCCTGTATAATGCAGTAATCTTTAATATCTCACTTTAAAGAATTTCAGACTGCCAAAAAAGCTCTAAATTGTTAAAAGCAATGTAACTATTTGTTGTATTAATCTGAAAACTGCGTATTACCTTATCGCCTTCCTTAATAACTCCACAAGGTTCGAAAGATTTCGAAACAGAATAGTTTTTCACGCTCAAATATAATCAAAGCATTTCAGATGTCTTCCTCATTTCTACTGTTGTGGGAAAAAACATTTAGCACTACCGAAGTTGCTTTAGAATACATCGAGACCTCTACCAGAAACGACCCTGGACACTTTCATCGCCCAATGAAGCGCTAACAGTGTACAGGGTGAACCAAATTTGGAATTTTACTAACGATAGGTAAAGGACAAAGACCAAATGTTGTCTCTTGCTTTAAAATATAATTTCTAGTGTTTTACTTCTTTTCGAAAACTGTATTTATTTTTTCGGTTCCTCTTTGGTTGGAAGTACATGATATTTCTTGATAAAGTAAATAATTTTTTTGTTCACAGAAAAAAATGTCTTATAGAAAATTTCTATATGTTTGTAGTCCTCCATGACTACGTAAACATGTGCATAAATGGTTATAATTGTTATTATGTACAAAAAGTATTTTCATATAATTCCACAGAAAATGTATACTTTATAACAGTAAAATTTAATACTATTGTCTTTCAGAATTCAACAAGTTGTATCTATCTACCTTTGTTTTGGTAGCGAAAAGTAGTATACAGAGTGTTCCACCTAAGAGGAATTCTTCTGTAATTCTGAAACTGTAAAATTTATAAAAAAATGGTTTTAATAAAAGTTTGTTATTTTAAATGGAACACCCTGTATATTTTTGCCTTTTTGAATTCTATTAGGTAGAATTTATGAAATGTATACATGGTATTTAAAACTTACCGTTTTCTAGATAATCAGTTGTTTTTGAAAAAAAATCACAATTTCAGCTCTCTTAATGAGGCTAGATAGCGTCTAAATTGTAAGAGAAACCTGCAGTTTTCACAGTTCGCTTTGCCATAAGTTACTCTATCTTTTCATCTGTAAGCAAAACGAGTACGTTATTCAGACTCGGAAATACTGAGACCTACATTTAATAATATTACGAGTTGTAAAACTCTTTTTTTTCAAATCTAATGACCCATATTTATTCTCATGGGTGAATGCAAAATTGAATGCCCTTTCGACTGAGATAAGGTTGTCCATACTTATCTTTAACAGTTTTCCAGAAAAATCAGGTTCTTTTCTAAAGTCCGAAAAAGTAGCTATGCGTCAAGAAGGCCTTGGAAAAGCACTTTTCTCTTTCATAGTAACAGGCATGAGACTGACAGTGTTAATATTTACTGACATGTTTAAAAAGTGGTTTGACAAACAAAAGTAAACTACTAACAACAACTAAAACAAAACGCAAAACGAAATAAACTGAAACTCGAAACACAACAAGGAGAAGAATACTTAGACCGCTGATTTACATCAATTGCTCGAATTTTGAATAATACACAAACGAATTCGATTTTTAAAAGACTGTCAAAAATTGGTCAGCGTGTCCGGCGTAATTTCTTGAAATGCTACTTTGATTTTTATAAATCCCCATAAAAAGAAGTCGCAACTTGTTTTGTGTAAAAACTGACAAACCGCAGCGGTATTGTGAGGTGGAGCACCATCATGTTGCATCCACATTCTTCGAAGTATAGCAATAGGAATGTCGCCTAACAAATCTTCTAGAGTGTTTGTTAAAAAGTTTAAATAAACTACTCCAGTAGATGCTGGTCAAAAAAGAATGGTCCAATGACATGGGTTCCCAAAATTGCTCCCCACGCGTTTAAAAACCATCGTTGGCTATGAGTTGTCCGGAATTGGTGAGGATTTACTGTGTCATAATAATGGCAATTATGACTATTAACGAAACCATTTTTATGAAAAGTAGCCTCATCGGAGAACATGACTAGTTTAAAAAAATTATCATCTTGGTTTATGATCTCAAGTGCCACTAACAAAACTCGTTTCCGCTGAAAGTCTACTTTTAGTAACTCTTGGTGTAATTCGATGCGATAAGGATGTGCTGTGTTGTGCTGTGCTTTTGCAAAATTCTATGTGTGTGTGTGTGTACTAATGCAATTGCAAGGCCTTCTTGATGTTGTTACATAGCTACTTTTTCGGACCTGATTCTTCTGGAAAACTGTTAAAATACTGATAAAATTATATTTTTGAAATGCTCAATTCCAATTCCGTGAATTTCAATGAATATTTTGGCTGATCTTTGATGAATTCACGCACAGTTTTGACGGAATCTGCGGTAATCACGCATTTCGGTTGGCCAACATGTTGCTCATCATTTATGTCTTCACTACCGTTTTTATTTTTTTAAACCGCGTATACCATTCATGAACTCTACCGCGGGATAAACAATCATCACCATTGTACCACAATTTTAAATTATATTCCACAATTACGTACATTATTGTAATTTTTTGTCCATATTGAAGTGAAAATTTTTACTTTGTGTCATCGTATTACTATTAATAATAATAATATTAATAATATTTCTACTCCTCATTCTAACTACGAGAATTAGCCCAGAAGTCGGAGACTTGTGCGGGAGAGGAGGCGGCATATTATTATTACGCAGGCCGCATTTGCGCCCAGGAACGACTAACCGAACCACCATTCAGTGCAGGAATGAGGGAAACCTGAAAAACCTCATTAATTAGGGGGGTGGTCAAATGCCAACCGGTGTCAATCTCTCACATTGACCCAAGCCAACATTCTTCCACCCTACCATACCTGCACAGAGGGTGCCAATCCTCCGTACAAGCATAGCTAATCTACGGTCTACCGACTGCGGAATTCGAAACCCGGGCAGATCGACACATCGATTTAAGTACTGACGCCTTAAACCGAGCGGCTATTGACCGTGTAATTATCACCAAGAATGATATATCAGTTAAAGCTGTGATGTTTTTCTTCAGATGTTTACATGTTTATGAAAAATAGCAAAATAGAGAAAAAAATATGTATAAAAAATTACAGTCTACCTGGTTATTGTATACATAATTAATACATTAATTAATATAACTAATTATCTTAAATAATGATATTTTGTTCATCTATTTGTGTGTATGTGTGAATGTGAACAACACAGCTGTCTTTGATGTGTTATTCTTTGTAGCAATTGTTACACTTTACTATATAGTCCAATTAACTAAGCCTTTAAATCGAAATTTTGTCAACTTGGCTGAATTTTTGATATGAGTTAGTTTAAGGTATATTATAACAATAAGTGAGAGTAATTTTTTGTTCAACCCCCGGCCAACGGTGGAAAAAGATAAAACAAAGGGCTTTTTCAAGATAACTCAAATAGGGTAAGAAAAAGTTTTTCATAAAAGTTGTAAAGCAGACAATTCTACATAAAAATGGTCTCTTAGCTTTTTCTTGTACTATTAAAATTAACAGAGTTAGGGAGGCTAGAAGTTAAGGGAAGATTTCAGAAATTTAATTTTGTTAAATCATTAAAATTAACGATTAAAAATTTGATTTTTTGTTATAACTTTCTTATTAAAAATTAAAAAATATATCTATTTCTCTGAAAAGAAAAGTTACATATTTTAGAGCAGATTGAAAAAAAAAATTACAAAATTCAATCATTTTTCTGTTTGTTGTGATTTTTTTTAAATTTCTGAAATCTTCCCTTAACTTCTAGCCTCCCTAACTCTGTTAATTGTAATAGTACAAGAAAAAGTTAAGAGGCCATTTTATGTAGAATTATCTGCTTTACAACTTTCATGAAAAACTTTTTTTTCTAGCTCTTACCCTTTTTGAGTTATCTTGAAAAAGCCCTTTGTTTTATCTTTTTCCACCCTTGGCCGGGGGTTGAACAAAAAATTACTCTCACTTATTGTTATAATATACCTTAAACTAACTCATATCAAAAATTCAGCCAAGTTGGCAAAATTTCGATTTAAAGGCTTAGTTAATTGGACTAATAAAACCGTGTGCTTTAGCAAAATTAAATATACGAAACACTTTTTTACACAATAAATGTGACGTTTAGTTCCTGAGCTGGGACTTTTTCAAATAGCTTTATTACGTGTACAAATAAAATACATTGTTGAGTGTATTATAAATATTAGTTTTAATTATTATAATAAGTGAAACATTTACAGAAATTATGAAGGTTACAAATAAAAGTTTTTTTTCATAAAATTCTTTCCTATTCCAAAAAATTTATCTCTGTTTTGTTTTCCACCTGAATAGTTTTTATATGTTAATAATTTTATAGCTAATTCCTGGTAAATTTGTTTTTTTTAGTCAGTATGGTATGAATTGTTTGTTGATTTTTAGCACTAACTTAGGTTCTTTTGTTAACATTTTTGTTTGATCAAAATTAAATTAATGAATTTTTGTCTTTTACATTTGTAGAAAAATTTTTGGAAAATGTATGTCCTTTTATATTTTGCAATGCCATAACAATATATTGGCTATTACAGTTATTACATAGGATAAAACAAATAAAACGAATTTCTTGGTAGGAGAGTCTTGCATTGTAATTATTTATTTAACTGATTATAACATTTATAGGCAATTATATTAGTTATATTTTTTCAGATAAAGTTTGTATATATGATAATATAATATAAAGAGAAACTGTAAATTGGTGGCCCATTTTACTATTCTTTTTTAAAATTTATTATAAAACAATTATTCTTTGTTTTACGATTTTATTTTAAAAAATTGAGGATAGTTATCGCATCTAAAGAATTGACTTTATTTATAATTTTTGGGTGGTGTGATGACTATTTAAATGTAAATTTCTATTTATTAATCAAATGACAATACTTTTTTAAATGTAACGATATACACATTAATATATTATTTTAATGATACAATAATACGATAATCTTTCTTATTACTAACGATAACGATAGTAATACCGAATAAAAATAACTTATATTAATAAGAAAAAATTTCTCGACCGAAAAGATAAAACAAATACAATTTGCGACGGTATCTAAGTCAATCCATATTTAGCTTAGATGCCCCATAAAAGCATATAAAGATTTGTGGTTGCATCAATATTATTTATGAATTCTAAGAGCAATAAAATTATAATTAAAATTCTATTTCAAATAATATTTATTGTTTTACAGATCACCAGGCACGTGTTATAATTTTACGGTGTTTTTTTACTAATTTATTTGTTAAATTCATTTACAGGGTGTAAATAAACTGCTTGACCAAACTTTATTAACCGATTCTATGCCGCGAATTTACTGGAAGATGTTCCTATAACTCATAACTGGAAAAACTTTATTTTCGAGAAACATAATGTTCGAATGACTACAGAAAATTTGGAAAATTGTGGACAAAACTCCAAATAAATTAAAGAAAAACATACATACTTATTTGCATATAAAAAACGAAAGTTGAGAAAAAGCAAGCAATCTTCTTCAATATTTTTTTTTGTTAACTGTTTTAAAAATATTCACTACTCTCCTAAAGGCAGGTACTGTTTTGTACATATAACAATTAATAATAAAAAAATGCATCTGAACCAGATCTAGATGAAATAAGTGCGAAAAGCATAAAAAATATTCATTTGCATCTTATTAAACCTTTGCAGTAATTAATAAATTTTATGTTCGCACAAAGAATCATTCCCAAGTTCTATTAATGTAGTCATGGGACTTACGAAAGGTTGTTAATAGTTTAGTCTTCAATAAAAATAGTCTTAGAGTATTTCTTGATCTCGCTAAAGCATTTGATTCCCTTATTCATGATAGATTACTAAATCGTCTGGAAAATATTGGCATTAGAGGTATTGCACTTAATATGTTTGAAAACTATGTATTTAAAAAATCGATTTCAGAGAAATATCGTAAAATATGAGGAACTGATATGTAACGCCTTTTATGAAAGTTGTAGATTTTGAGAAGGTCTTTCATATCTCGTTAAAAAGTACAGGGTGTTCCATTTGAAAAATATAAAATTTTTGTCTTTGAAAAAGATGACATTTGTTACTATTTTATGAACACCCTGTATGACATTTATAAACAGTGACCACTTCAGAATTTACGGTGAACCTAGTACAATATGTGTGCCGATTGCTTAGATTGTATCTTAAAGTTAAGTTCCTGTTTTAAGGGATTCATAATTACTAAAATTCGAGCTAAAATTGCCTCTAAAAATCAAGGCTAACACGATTAGTTTTCGAAATATTTGAAAAAATCCGAAATAACTATGTGAATTTCACAGGCTCTAACAACACTTGAGTGTGCGATAATTCAATAAATATAAAAATGTAAATACAAAAATTTAGATAAGTTTAGAACGAATACATTGAAGATGAATTTTTCCAGATAAAACGTCTGAATCTGGTTCGGACTGAGGCAGTACAGTATTGGGGATCATGAAGGATTTCAATATCACCTTAAACAAGGCTGAAATAAAACAAACACGGATTTCCAAAATTTCTGTTTTTTCAAATATTTCCAAAACTAATAATGTCAGCTTTGATTTTTTGGAGACATAATGTTGGTTTTAAATTATGCAACTTTGCTCTTATTTAAGCTAGTTCGTATCTCTTACGATTTCCGAGATCCCTGTAGTAAGAAGTGAATTTGTAACCTTTTGTTAAATTGTGCTTGAACTCTATTAATTTGAGATTTGATAGTATCCCAGTTACTGTAAATAAGTAAAATACTATTGTTACCTTCTAACTAAAAAAAACTGTAACGTAAATTATATTGGTTCTATGACGTTGCTTCTAATCTACACGAAACTAATGGACTCTTGTGTCTAGTAAATTCTATTCTACTCACATTATGGAAGCGGCATTAATTGATATTCAAGAGGTTGTGAGCTAATACATCACTGATCTTATCAACTAGTAATATCGGTTGACCATAAACATACAGAGTGTAATAAGTCACACATTTTATTTTCTGAATCAAATTAAAATAATAATTAACGATATTGTGGGTATTCATGTAAAGTTTTGCTCTAAATCCAGTATTGTAATCAAATTTTCTTCCTAATAAAACTAAATCTGTTCTCTTATTTACATTCATTAACTACTGGTATTCGAAGTAAAACCAGCAATGGTCTTGCAAAAATAAATACCCAGCGATAATCAGAAGCTATCTTTTTTTGTTCAATAATTACGAAACAACCCACCGACAATTATTATCCTTTGTTACATCAGAAAGAAAACACTTGGTAATAAAACGGAGTAAGTGACCGCAGATTATCCTTGAAAAAAAATGCCAAACAATGGAGAAAAGCGCGCCGCGCTAGGCCGACCATCCAACGAAATTCCTATTCAAGGACTATTTTCAGTCATATCGCCCGTACTATTGCGTATTATCTTCTAATCCAGCTAGGAGTTTCTGACAATATAACTACTCGTGTGGAGTGTAAAAATTTAGTCCTGTCGTCTCAGTGATACAGGAGACTACCAATCAAAACTGTGATATATATTTTGTAATTTATTTTTTAATGTTAAGTTCCATTTGAGCCAATTCTCGGGTTTTACTTCAGTTCTTCTTTTTTTGTGTGAAAAAACGGGAAAATTATGTTGCAGGGATGGAGACTAACAGTTTCAAAAAGTGAGTTTTACTTATATTTTTTTGCTACATTTACATACCTTTATTTTGAGAAAATATAATTTAGTTAACTGTTATATTTTTTAATTAAAAAATGTAAATATTTATTATTAAACTAATATGTATGCCAATTCACAAAATAGTTTTTTTTTATTGATAGAGCACGAAATATATAAATCTTTTTTTTAAATATGTTAAAAACTTGTTCTTTTGTTTTGTTCTTTTAAAAAAATAAATATAAAAATTGTAGACGAATTATACATAACTTTATCCAAAAAAAAAAAAGATATTTATTATAGACTGTATGTTTTACAATATTCCACTGACATGATAAAGAAAAATTTTTTTTATTTTCACTTATTTCCTGTGTTTCAAAAAAAAATCCGATCAAATGGGTATATTTTTGTAAAATTGCTAAAAAAACTATTAAACTTGATCACTCTGTATCTCATAAACTAAGAGTTTGAGGACCTTCATGTGAAGTTTTCTTTTCTTATTTTTGGTCAAATAATCACCTGTACAATTTTGACAATGTAATATTGCTATACTTAGGTACATATTTATAAAATTAGTTTTGCATTTTTTAAAAACTTTTCGGCTCAAAGAAAGGTAACCAATAACCATAAAATCATTCTGCCGTATTTTTTTTAATAAAACAAAACCCTGTGTCGTGTCCTTCAGGACCAGGAAGGACCCTATCCATAAAAAAGTCCGATTTGATTCCGCTCGCCTTCTTGAATTTTAATTCCTGAAAATGTGTTGATCTGATTCAATCTGCATATGCGTTTAACAACAATAATAATAAACTCTTCCACACAAGACTAGTACCAATATGGACAATAAAAAGTTTTCAACCTAAACTGCTTATACTTTATAAAAAGCGTTTTATTAATTTCATTCTTCAAACCCCGATATATTAGGTTGGAAACTTTTTTGTCCGCAGCTGTACATGTTCGGAGTAAGGAATAAAATAAAGTTTATAAAGCTGTCAGAATTAACATCAGTTTTGCCTAAAACGATTTGTTTTTCTGGGAATATTACTCAGATGAACTCTCTTGCAATGGTTATTTCTCATTAAGTACCTGTCAAAGAGAAGATTCTACTTAACAAATGAAGTCCTGGGTGTCCACGAATCTGTTGTTTTAATTAAAAAAATTAATAAACCATTTTCTACATGGATTATCATAGATCTATTATCAATAATGTAATTGAATTATATTAGGGATTATATAGCTTTGAATCAAATTCTTATACTGTCAGATTACAGTTTCTTAGAAAAAACTCACGTTTCGATGTTACTTTGATAACATAATTCATTTGATTTATCTACGTGATGTCAAAGCACATTTTTTAACTAAATTTTGCAAGGTCGAATCAATGTTTATCCTCCTCAAAAAATAAATAAGCATAAAAAATGTTAGGATTTTAATAACTGTTGCATTTTCCACACGGCTTCCTTTGCACTTTGCAATTGGATGGCTTTGGCAATTTAATTTTTAGCGTTGCTGTTAAATCGAGATTGATAAATTAATTGAGATCAGTTTTTACAACCTCATAAAAGAGTGAAAAATACCGATTTCAGTTGTGTGCAAAGATTTATTGACTAACAATAAAACAATTAAGCAGTAATTTCGATACAGTCGATATTGCAGGGTAATGTTAAGTAAAATTATTTGATATCAATTTTACATGGAAGTTTTTCATTTAATTTTATGTAGGAATGTTTGATAACTTGGGGGAAATTTTCTAAAGATATACGTTTATTTAATTAATATTTAATAAATATACTATAGATTATGTAGCTGAATGGAAACATTCAAATTCTGGTGTAGATTTAACCAAGCCGAGTATATATTATGAAACAGTTTCATTCTCAGTAATATCCAAAAAGTATAGATAGAAAAATCTTTATTTATGCTTCCAAACGATGCCCACGGAGTGGTCTTTTAAGTTTAGGGAATAGCCAGAAGTCACTTGGTGCTAAATCAGGCGAATACGGTGGTTGCGGAACGCAGAATTGTCTGTCCAAAATTCCGGCCTTTTACGGCGAATAGCATTACGCAAACGACGCATAACACTCAAATAATATTCCTTGTTAACAGTTTGGCCTGTTGGAAGAAATTGATAGTGCACCACGCCACATAATCAAAGAAATCTGTCAACATGACTGACTTTTGACTGACTGGCCTGGTTTTTCGGTATTGGTTCACCTTTTGCACGATATTCATATTCGATTGATTGATCAGCTGTTTCCGGGTCTTAAGCGTAGATCCAAGTCTCTTCTTCAGTACTGATGCGTTCCATGGCGTCTTGGTAGTCAGAAATCATTGTTTCACAGGTGCCAACGCGACGAGATTTGACAAGGGACAACAAATCTTTTAAAATGGTATTTACCGACCTTTTGAAATGCCAAGAAAATTTAATGCAAATTCTTTGCTCAACAAAATCAAGCATAGTGAAAATCGATAAACTCACTTCCGTATGTTTACAAAAACACGAGTAGCTCTGCAGGAATTGAATATATTGACTTGAAACTCTGCATAGATATCAAGAACAGTACTACCAACCTACAAAAAAATAATTATATGCTTTCATAATACTCTCGAATTTTAAATAAGTAATTCACCTTATTTTTTTGGACATATTTCTTTTATATTATCTTCATTAAGTGTTTACTTTGATTACTGTACTTTTCATTTACATTTATTTCGGTAAATTGTTATAATATAGCTTTCTGAAAGTAACCCTATTATCTTTTAAGTATTATTGATTCAATATTTGATATTCAAGAGTATCACACTCTTACTGTCGGTAATATTTATCGGTAGAAAAGCATAATATTTGCCTTCTTGGACAAATGAAACGTGTGTAAATAAATACTCGTGGCAACGAGATGTCTCTGTTAAAATAATGTGTTTTCTATTCAAACACAGAACTGTGGTCTTTTATGCATAATGATTGTTTTATTTATATGAAAAAATTATTTTAGTTCTGAGGACCACAAAAAATATGTTTTCTACTCATATGCTCTAGAGATGAGAATGAAAATGTAAAACAGAATTTTCTTAATTAAAACGCTAAATTTTGCGTACCTATGTATTTAGGGGGATCCGTAATTAAATGCAGTAAAGCTTACTGCGGCAGTAGGCATGAAAAATTATGAAAAATTTCTTAATAAAATCTTGATCATTTATATCTGAAAAGCTCTAAAATAAAAATTATATTTTTTTATTATTTCGAAACGGTTTATGTGCTGACAACGGGTCATTTTTAAGCATACGGAATTAAATATCAGGTTTTTTTAAATAACCTTGGACAATTTTTTTAAAAACAGCCTATTACATACAAATAAAATCTTATAAATTTTTAATAGAAGGCGCAATTTTTTATCGATATCTCAGCACTAAATAGAAAGAAATTCAAATAAATGACAGGTATTTTTATAAGGTTTCGGTTCTAAACCAGGGTTTAAAAACATTTCCCTCAGCTTGACCCAAACACAAATTAGATATTGGTTGAATTATTGAAAATAGAAATATTTATATCTTTTAAAGTTGTATTTACACAAGTTAAAAACTATAAAAATAGCTTCCTATCACTTACTTGAAACAATGTGTCATGCAATGTTCAAAGCGTACCAATTAAGTTGTTAACTAAAACCCCGCCTTTTAGTGCTAAAATATCGAAAACCGCAAACATCTCGAAAATTATACCACTTATCAAAATTTGCGATAAGTTTTATTTGTAGATAAAAATAATTTTAAGACTTTCACGGTTTCGCCGCCTTACAGACTTACAATGCACTTTCTTAGCTTTAACTAGGAATATTTAACCTGTCCTGTTGTTCTCGGGCTAAGCTCTGTGGAAGTGGACTCGCTAATAGAACCCCTAAGCTCGCTCTGACTTCGATTTCGATTCTCTGTAGTTACCAATTGTTCGCATCCAATGCTTCTAAACGTTTCGCCGTTCTTCACTACATCTTCAGTGGTAACTATTCAAAAGCTTCTCAGCTATTGACAACCAACAACAGGAAATAAAATCAATATCAGGGCGAGACTAGGTATTCTGTTAGCGGATTCGCCCCCACAGAGCCAATCCCGAGAACAACAAGAGCAGGTTCCACCCTCTAAAGAAGTGCATTGCAAGTTTTATAGGTAAAAGTCTGTTAGTTAGAAAAATTGTGGAGTTACTATAAAACCCTGATTTGTAATTATATATTTATACAAATGACTGCAGCTGCCCTCATGTTTACGTCACTGATTACATTTTTTCGATAATATCACTAAATTATGTCTCGATTCGACTACATTCACATGTTTTTATTTTAAATCGTTTCGAAATTGTTAGGAAATTCCAATTCATTTCAAGGACATTTCCATAATGTTCCATATTTTTTATTATAGTATACTTTACGACGTACAATTATGGACCACCCGTATGTATCTAAAAACAACTAAAAAGTAATAACATAACAACAACAACAACAATATAGATGATATTTGTTGATTTACAAGAATAAAAAAATATAATAATAATTTGCTGTTACATTTCATTTCAAATTAATTGAAGAAAAAATTATACGGGGTGATTCATAAATGATGACCAAAAATGAAACTTCGTATTCTTTGGTGAATCTTAAGGGGGAGTCCTTCCTATAAAGTTTTTATCTAGAATGCTTCGTTAAAAAGATACAGGGTGTTAAACTTCAAAAAATACTTTAAATTTATTTTAAATAATTTAAAAACTAGTAAGTGAAATAATTTGAAATTGGGTACATATATTTATGTGAACATTGTCCGCCACTGGAGCATGTAAATTTTAGGAACAACCCTCAGATTTTGGACAATGTTTACATAAATACATGTTCCCAATTTGAAATTAATTCAGTTACTAGTTTTTAAATTATTTAAAAAAATTACAAATATTTTTTAACACCCTGTATATTTCTAACGAAGTGTCCTAGATAAAAAATTTATAGGAAAGATACCCCTTAAAATTCACCAAAGAATACGAGGTTTAATTTTTGGTTACCATTTGTGAATCACCCTATCCCCATATTCATATCATTAGGAAAAATGATAAAAAATTTCTTTTTTTAAATCTTAATAAAATATTTTTTTATACATGTCTAGAAATATATTAAAAAAAACTGAAAATGCATGCGACAAAAACGTACATTTTCAAGAGAATACATGTATTGCTATGGAAGCGACTAAGCAAACAATTAATAATTAATTTGATATTAAATTGAATGTAAAACTATTTGCATACTTATATTAGTGAAAAAAAAATGATGAAATACTTACCTAATTCATTTCGTTCGTGAACTTGTCCTACTCGCTGTTAATGCGGCTCGTGAATATTGAGGTTTTTGCCACCATTTCAGATATTACCGTAAAATGAACTAATGTGGAAAGAAACTTGACACATGTCTTTTATTTTCTTTGTGAAGTCATTATATATCCGGAAATTTAGAAAAAAAGATAAAACGGAACGAGTCTGATTACTTTTAATTGTGCCTCCTAGTAACAGAAAGTAGCGGGTGAACGACATATCTTGGGAAATGCATTTTTCTTGAGAATTACTGTAGAAAATTGTTATTTTTTTGATTGCCTAGCTGTTCATTTATCTGTTATGTTATATTTAAGAAAAGTCATGAAATTTTTTTGGATTGTAATGACAATAACCTTTATTACTTTTCCTGAATTTTACAAGCATATTTAATATAAAAAAATTGCGTACGTTACTATAAACATAATCACACCCCTTAGAATACTTTTATGAATCTAATAGCCCGTGAATTAAACCATAACTATTGAGTATTTGTACAAAATTCTCGACAAAACAGGAAAGATACATTCCTACGACAAAATAAGGGAAGTCTTGTATTTCATTATTTTTATAGTTTAGATGGATTTTCTTGCCCTCTCATTGTCTTACTAAAAGTGCTATTTCTTCTCTATAAAACACCAGCCTTATTACTGTTCGTTTGGAACCATATTCTTAAGTTACCTTATCATTTTATTACATGTTGATTTTAAAAATTCGATAATTCTGCTTAACACAATTATAGATATTTATGTCATTAGCACGGACAATAAGTTTAGTGGATAAAGAAGTACCTACGTCATTCATATACAACAAAAACAATACTGGGCTTAATATAGATCTTTGCGGAACATCTGTACTGATATCGGTTCAACGATTCAACTTAGTAGTTTGTATAGATTTAAAACCATTATAATTAATGGAAGCATTGTTGTCTTAAAAAAAAAGTTCATCCAATTTGAGGCGTTTTATACCATAAAAATATAGTTCGTCTATTTTTTATCCATGATAGATATTTAGTTTTAAGGTTTTTACATTATTGAATATTGTATTTGAGTTCTAATTTTAATAATAAAAATAGATGATAAAAATAATTACAATAGAAATACGAACACAAAAATTGAAATAATCCAAATAGTCCAATTAAAGTCACTTATTGTTCTTATGTATCTCAAACTATGTATGTTAAAAATTCAAGCAATTTGACCAAATTGCGATTTAAAGGGACTAAAACAGGTGTCCAAAGCCGTGACGTAAAAACTGTCACAAAAACCATCTTCCTCTTCTGCAATGATTAGTTGTACTCATTAACATTAATTAGAAATTACCCGTTTATGATTAAATTCAACGCGACGCTTTCGCTTCACAACTATTTTTTACGACGTTAGAATCGCAATCACTTTTCCTATTGAATGACAAAACAATTGCGAAAACGTTTTTTTATTTTCACGGTCAATATTGTCGATTATGGATGTCGAATCGATACGGACTACGTTTGTTAAGACTTCCAAAATTGCGACAAGTATTACAATTGCTATTGCCAAATATACGGGGTGGACCAAAAAAAGTAAAGGAATGGCATGCGAATAAATATACATGTTTGCAGTATGCAGACAATGGCATAATCTTATGGGAAATGCTCGACAGAATAGAACAAAACAGTTTCTGTCGTACAGGGTATTTCAAAAAAAGTACATGTGAAAATACAGATTTCTTTTTTTTTGTAATTTTATTTGTTTTTGCTATATCTGGAAATACCAGCAATATATGCTGCCCTTTTCCATCTCGCACTAAAGCAAATGGCAAAATCGGTCAATAAAATGGAAATTTTACATAAAGCGAATTTACTATTCCTTAATATTTACTTACAATTTTTAACAAAGCATATCCAGTGCTATATTTAGTTACTTTTTAAATTAACTAAACAAGGAGATAGAAGGAGATAAATAGTTTTAGAATTAGAACACTATAAGATATACTTTGAGAAAATTTAGCGACTTGTGTTTGATAGGTATATGTATATATTTAAATTTCACCAGTCATTTTATTGCTATGTTGTGGAACTAGGCCTAAAGTCGAGTATTATTACACATATTTGCTAGAATTAAGTAAAAATCTTTTAATACCCTGCTAGCTACCACTGATAAAATTTTATGAATTTATAAACTGCCACTATTTGAGTTACAAGTACTAAAAACCGTTGTCAAACATGTAAAACAATATTAGTATTGTTAAAAAATATATATTTCCAGTCGTCATCATTCTTGTACACATTTTTGATTCGTCTTCTATTTGTTGCAGAATTTGACTACTTTCTGTATAAAAAACATAATAAAATCTCAATAAATACATTATTTTTTATTAGAATTTCAGTAATATTCAGTGTTGCAATAATTCACTGATCAAAAAGAAATGTTTTAATGATACATTAAAATTGTTAAATACAGTAAACTTATTTGATACGCAAGAATAGGCTATCAATACGCCCATGCTGATAAAGAGTGACCTGCAACTTCGCAGATATTATGAAAACACGACTGACTTTATATATAATTCTGTAGAAAACAGCTACTCTGCCGACTACATGCCCTGACCAGCATTGAATTATACCAGCAATATCTAACAAACAGCTAGGATCATTCGTCAGTCGAACCCACTAAACATATACCGGTTTCAAACTAATTAGACCTCATCCAGTATGCCACAGGTGAAACAATCAATGATCCAACTTTTTTGATGCCTTAACTATAGTCCTAGCCGTTTACTAGATATTTCCGGTCGAGGCATGTAGGCCGCAGAGTATTTGTTTCCCGAAATACCATCAGTTTAACTTTTTTGATGCCCCCAATGCATTTCTTGGATCAAATATTTTTCTTTTCCAGTGTTCCTGATACCCCAGCGGTACATCCTAGGCATCATGGGCTTCCTTGCCGTTGTAAACGCATACACTATGAGGGTCTCTCTTTCCATAGCCATAACAGAGATGGTGGCATCTTCAAATGAGACAGACTCAGTGGATGTGGATGCTTGTCCGGCGGACAACTCGAGCAGCTCCTCTGGATCAGTAACGGTAAATAAATTTTGAAAAGATGCTGCGTTGCCAAGTGTACACTTATTAAGATTTGCTAAATAAGGTCGATTTAAAGTTAGATCTATCTTTACTTTATTTTAATAATTTCTTACTGGTGGCAAGTATTTAATAGTTACAAATATTTTATTATCAATTCTGTAAATTATATAAAAAAAATATAGCACTTGTGAGATCTTCAATGAATTCTAGTAGTAGGAGAAATTTTAATTCTTTCGAATCTAAATAGCCTCAAAATTCTACTTACCACGCCATAGTATTTATCTGATATTATTTTGAAAATATGAGACGTTGCCAAGTTTTCATTTTTTAAGTAGATCTGCGAAGTTTTTATAGTTAGATATCTCACATTTCCAGCAATTCCCAGTAATTTTTAACCATTGTCATTTAGGACTCCAACATCCTGTATGACTGGGACGAGACAACTCAGGGATTAATACTTAGTTCATTCTACTGGGGTTACGTTATAACTCATTTACCTGGGGGTATTTTGGCCGAAAAATTTGGAGGTAAATACTCCCTAGGCTTGGGGATCCTCTCCACAGCAATTTTCACCCTCGTCACCCCCTGGGTCATTTACAGCACCGACGGTGACTGGAGGATCCTGGTACTCCTCAGGGTACTGGAAGGATTAGGAGAGGTAAGCTTAATAAGGTGTTTATAACCTTATTTTTGTTTTACGTAAAAAAAAGTGCGAACACGTTGAAAACTACTGAACTAGAGAGGAAATGACACATCGCATCATCCATAATGATCACTGTAAGTGATCGATGTTGCCACTCTGTTTGTAGCGAAGTAGAAAACGATTCGCGTACAGTGTTCTGCAGTTGCCGCAGTTTGTCAACATTCACCGTATATTAATAGCATTTTAACTATGCACCATTGTAAAACAAAACACCTACCTTCAAGTTCTTTATCAAAGCAGTTACATTGGTGTTGAGGAATGTATTTTTGACAGAATAAACATTTTTTTAGGGAACTACTTACCCTGCATTGAATGCGATGCTAGCCAAATGGGTGCCGCTAGGAGAGAGGGCCAAAATCGGTACCTTGGTGTACGCCGGTGGACAAATTGGTGAGCGTCCTTTAATTTTTTTCGTACCCTACCAAACCCGAATTTGTACTCGTTCATATCTATGTTTTTTAATTCTGAAGAAATTATCAATGACAATTATATTTTCAAGGTACCATCGTCAGTAACAGTATTAGCGGAGCTTTGATCACCGCTACGAAAGACTGGGCTTCTGTGTTCTACCTATTCGGAGGACTTGGAATGCTGTGGTTCGTTATTTGGGCCCTGATTTGTTACTCAGATCCAGAAAGTCATCCTTTCATTAGCGACAAGGAAAAGATCTACCTTAGAAAAGAATTAGGTAAAACATTACATGAGTATTTTCTTAATTATACATATGAACTTGCCTACACTGAAAAAAAGTGTACATATGTTGTCAGTTAATTTAAAATATTTTATATATTCCAGAGAACGTCTCCAGTGAGAAAAAAACGATTCCATGGCGCCCAATCCTGACTTCCGTACCCCTCTGGGCCCTGATAGCAGCCCAGATCGGCCACGACTGGGGTTTCTTCACCATGGTGACAGATCTACCGAAATACATGAGCGACGTATTAAAGTTTAACGTCAAGGAAAATGGTTTATGGTCTTCAGTTCCCTACATAGTGATGTGGCTGGTTTCTATGAGCTCCGGATGGTTGTGCGACTGGTTGATCAACAAAGGGTACATGGGCATAACTTTCGCGAGAAAGTTCTTCACCACCATTGGTAAGTTGTAGTCCATCAAAAAAGTTTGTTATTTCTTTCATTTGTCTACACTTAACAACTTTTTTAGCTTCTCTCGGACCTGCTATATTCATTATGGTGGCTTCCTACTCCGGATGCGACAAATACCTCACGGTGGGAATGTTCACCGTCGCCATGGGCTTTATGGGCACATTTTACTGCGGTATGAAGGTCAACGCTTTGGATTTATCCCCCAACTACGCTGGTACCTTGATGGCACTGGTCAATGGAATTGGCGCAATCACTGGTATCATCACTCCTTATCTGGTTGGTGCCTTAACAGAAAATGTAAGTTCTATTTAAATAAAGGTTGACGGTTGAACACATAAACCAAATTTACTTGAGCCCTAAAGGTACGATGCGCAGTGGCATGGTATTGTTATGGGGGATGAACCTATACTAGGGGTTACCTGCTGTCTGCATTTTCATAATTTCTATAATTGCTTTGAATTTTGTCCCCCTCTGGAATGACCCAAAGAAGTCACATGTCTATTAATAAGTAAAAGTCCTGTCGACTAAAGGTTGTCTGTTTGCAGCACACTTTGAGCGAATGGAGGATAGTGTTTTGGATCTCCTTCGGAGTTTTCAACGTGACGAATCTGATCTACTGCTTCTTCGGCAGTGCTGAAGAGCAGTGGTGGAACAACCCTAACGCGCTCAAGGACCAAAAATTAGAATTAGAAAACGGCGGAAAGGAGAAGTTGAAGGCTGAGAAGAGTTGAAGACTAATAGTGCGTTTCAGAATAATATTTTCCGTATGTACGAAAGGACTTAAATATCGGATACTAGTAAGATATGACAATAGTGCCATTACTGTAAAGTTTTTTATGTGTAAGACAATTGGACGGTACTAGTATTTAGGTATATATATTTTTTGTAGGGAAATTCGGGATGAATTTCTGTTGCTACCCTGTTTTCCATTGAAAATAATATGAATTGTTAACTAAATTAATAATTATTATTGTAATTAGTGTAATTAAGTATAGTTTCTTAGTGGGACATTTTTATTAAATTCTAAAATTTGTTTTTTAACTAATTACTAAAACCCATCGTTTTGTTTTTTTTTTACTTTTCTAAGTACTTTGAGATGTGCAGAATACCCAGTAAAATGAGTAATTATTCTATTGTTGTTAAATTATTTATTAGTACTAAACCCATTGAAAAATAAACATTAAAAGTATATTTGCCTAATTTCTTGAGAATTAATAAGAACAAAAAGAAGAAATTTATTTAACACCCAACTACAAGAAATTGTTACAAGAAATTAAGTAATTTTATGTGTCTTTTCTTATATGCTTTCGATATTAAGATGTGAAATACAATCTTTACTTTCTTTGCACAAACAGAAAATAGGTAATTTTATAATTTATTACATCAGCAAAAAGTGACTTTGGAGAAGTCTTTTATGAATATAAAGAACAGAAGTGGGCCCAAATTTGAGTCTTGTGTTACCCCAGAGTTGACATTAGTGACTGAATGTGATTTTAAGTAAAAATATGGTGTATAGAGTAAATTTTATTTAACGTCATTTGACAATCAGTTGTCAGGTGACTAAGATAAGATCTTGGAGAATTGTCCGTTTCTCATTTCGTTCATAAAAGACAATTTTCAGGATTTTCCTGCCTGAAATGTTTAACTATATCGATTTACGTGAAACATAATAATAATATACTTAGTTACTTAGAAGAAAAATCTAAACATATGATCAACCTAACCTTATAAACATTACCTTCTTCGCTTCTACTACCAATAATGGACAACTTGCATATGGGATGTTCCATGTCAACCATGACACCGTTGTCTCCAAAAGGAAAAAGTACATTTAAGGTCCCAAAATGTTCGTATACCCAAGAGCTTTCGAATAAACGATGACCATTTTTAGGAAAATTTCGAAATTCAAAATGGCGGCCACAAAATGACGACTATAATTAAAAAGTTTAAAAAATAGTTCAGTACCTAGCTTAAAATCATCTATCCATGGAAAATACCCCAATCTAATAGTAAGCTTTACGATTTTGGACATGTTGAATCCGAATTTCATATTCTTAAAGTCCAAAAGTGGTACGAGTATTAGCAACAGACATTTTTGACCATTTTTTTGGTTTTTAGACCATATCTCCTTGTAACGTCCTCTATAAGAATCTATTTTTAATTTTTTTGACATATTGACTTAGATTTTTGTTATCTAATAAAATTTGGGTGAAGAGATCTGACCATTTTATTTTACCATTTTCTGGCAATCTTTGGCCACATCTCTGGTAAAAATGATATTTGTCTAGAAAAGGCTGGTTGTATGATTTTTGTCATCATAATTTCGATTATTGGGATCTCAAAGTACAAACAAATTTGGGTTGTAAGAACTGGCCACTTTCGACAGTTTTGTGGCACCTAGGTTTAAATTACTAGAGTTCCGATTAATTAGGTATTTAGTTTTTAATCTTGATGCCTTTAGCTATGTTAAATTCAAGGTTGTTTAGGGCTTTATCCCAAAAAATGCCAAAAAATTGTCAAACAATAGTCACTTCTTACAACCCAAATTTGTTTGTACTTTAGGATCCCAATAATGGAAATTATGATGTCAAAAAACATGAAAACAGCTTGTTCTAAACAAATATCATTTTTACCACAGAAATGTGGTCAAAAATTACAAAAAAGTGGTAAAATAAAATGGTCAGATCCACCATTCAATTTTTTTTAAATTCAAGTGTTCAAAAATTAAAGCCAGATGGCCAAAAAATATAAAATTAGCTTCTTCTAGTCAAATATTCTATTTTCCAAAGAAATAAGGTCAAAAAAATGCCAAAAAATAATTCAAGAAATGGTCAGATCTCATCACCCAATTTTTATTAGTGTTCAGGATAACAAAAATCTAAGTCAGTACAAACATAATATAAAAATAGATAGAGAGAGAATTATCCTTTTTTCCGCAGAAATATGGTCAAAAAGGACAAAAAATGGTAAAAAAAGGCCCGTTTCAATTATTCATTTTTAAACTTCATAATCCAATAATTCAAAGTCAGTAAGTACGTCAAAAAACATAAAAGAAGCTACTTTAAGAAAAAAATCCTTTTTTCCAGAGAGATATGGTCTAAAAACCAAAAAATGGTAAAACAATGTCTGTTACTAATACTCCTACCACTTTTGGACCTTAAGAATATGGAATTCGAATTCAGCATGTCCAAAATCGTAAAGCTTACTATTAGATTGGGGTATTTTCCATGGATAGATAATTTTAAGCTAGTTACTGAACTATTTTTTAAAATTTTTAATTATACTCGTCATTTTGTGGCCGCCATTTTGAATTTCGAAATTTTCCTAAAAATGGTCATCGTCTATTCGAAAGCTCTTAAGTATATGAAGATTTTGAGATATTAAACGTATTTCTTCCTTGCTTTTACTTTTGGAGAGAACGCTCGGTTGACATAGAACGTCCCATATATATTTTTAAATATCCACAAACAATCTATAACCTTATATAAACATGTATTGAAGAGGTTGTTAATTAATAATTAATTAGCGAGTACCTTCTCTTTAAAGGGCTCGTGTGTAGTTAATTTTCCACATTTTTCAATGCAATTCACGAGAAATCGTAGTTTACATAGTAAAATTTATTTTGCGAAAAAAAGTCTTAATGTTTATAAACAATTGCGCTACGATTAAAAAAAAATTCTTATCTTGGCTCCTGTTGGACGTAGAGGATACTTTTTGTTTTTAAATTTGTATTTTTTTGCCAGCTATCCATTACATCTATTTTCGGTGAGGTAGCATAAATAGCAACAATTTTATTCAAATTGTTTATAAGCGAAAAACGCACGGGTTTTTAATGCACAATTTGATAATGTTAATGTCAAAAAACGGTGATATTTTTTAATAGGTCGCTTAATTATGTCTTTAAGATTACAATGACGCTTTCAGAATCATGTTTGGTTGAAAATTAACGCCTGTACAGAGACTTAAAGTTCATAACTTTTGGAGCCTCCGTTATAAACAAATTGAATTGTGCGAAAACTATTGCACCTACAGCGCCCACTTTTGGCACACTTTTAAAGTATGACAAAACCCTCAACTTGTCATAGGTTTTATAAAATTTTAACAATAAATGCGGTAGTTATAAACAAATTAAAAAATGGGCACTTTTCTTGTTTTTTGCAATAACTTTTTTGTATATTAACCGATTTTAATTTAACAAGTCTCATTTTGTAGATAATTTTACTCCCTACAAGCTGTCTGTGAGTCACTTTTCGCTAAAATTGATGCTTTTCCCTGCAAAGTGAATAAACTGTTTTCCTCACTTATTTGTTTAAATAGAAAAGTTAGCTAATAAAAATTTTTGACTCACGAGATGAGAGATGTCTTGTATTTTGTTCCTTTATACAATTTTACAATAATATCGCGGATAGGACTTTTTTCGAGTTTCTCTTTTATTTTCGCTAATTTTCCTGGTGTATTATGTTATTTTATGTACCTATAAAATGCAATTAACCAATTTTTACAAACAAAAAGTTTCATGCGTACTTTGTTTTTTTAATTAATTTTACAGCAAATTCAGCTGTTCTAATTGTGTGTAAAAATTTGTTGTTGTTGTGTTTTGTTAAATTTAAATTAGAAAAGTACAACTTAGTTACCTGCTAGTCATAGTATTTGTTTTCCTTTTGATAGTGATGACAAGAAAAACAAGTGACGTGTAAACGAAGTCGTTCCTAAAATGGATAAGGACACAAATAAAATAACAAAGTTGGCTTAAATGTGTACTGTTTATTTTTGAAAAGTCTATATTAAGTATAATATTATAATACACAAAATATTTGCTGTTAACATACATTATAATTTCTAATTAATAAAATATTGGAAATTAAGAGAATAATGTTTATTATCAGATCGAAGATTATCGTCATGTTTGTAGTACAACCAAAGTCAGCTAAATGAAGACAGCCGGGAAAACTGTTAATCTAAGGAAGTAATTATTTGCTGTAATAAACAACTACGAGTATTATCCAAGTGTCGCATTTCTATTCTTTGTTGTTTATCTACCTCCGTGAGCATCAGACTGTATTCGGCTAGTAGTTAAGAATACACGAGCCCAAACAGAGTCCAATGCTACCAGAAATAGCTGCTGGTACTACCATCTTAGACCAAATAAAAAAGTATCCAATTCTTCACAGTTTCGTGGTTGTTCGCAAATATAACACAAAGTCTTAGAAGTACCACAGAACAAAATACGTAGTACAACCAAGACCTTGTTTTATATCAAGTAAATTGAAAATTACCAATTTCATAGCCTTTTCGTCGGTGTTACTTTGTTAGTAGTAACACAAAGTGTCGGCTATTTCTACGGTGATAAGACGTAAGAATCGCCAACACCCTGTACAATACTTAACAATGGAATTGAGTTTTTAGACAGCTGCCTCTATAATTTGTTCTGTAAGCATAGTTCCTAAAGAGAATAAAATATTTTTGATCATAATCATAATCATAGAGAAGTTCTTGCTAGCACTATACGAGGCATATACTATTTCTACGATTACAAAAAACGTAGGAATTAGCAACATCTCGTACATTTCGTAGCAACTGTATTTCCGTAGATTCCTACTGGTACCTATCAAAAATTTTCACAGTACTGAGATTTACAAGTACCTATAGTACTTGTCTAGTCTTCTTAATCGATGATATCTGCCAGTACCACATCACGTATTTGATTTGTGCACGGACCAATAAATACGTACGCAAAACAAAACAGTGAGTCATACTCGACACTTGCAGTACCTGTTTCTATTACAAACATTTCTTGAAGCAATAGTACTTCTATTTCTTCCATGTTGATATTAGCACCTAAATTTAACATAACAAAAACATATATACAGAATACTGGCAATCCTTTTTAAACTACTCTGTTGTTTTGCGCATATACTCTTTTAAGGTACTGTTGGTTTGCTAGCACCACACTACGTGCCTGAGTTATATACGATTGCAAAAATGCGTGTATAACAACAGTAGCGTAGGTAATACTTAACAATATCCTCCTCTTCCATTTTTTAGTAGTAGCAACGATCTTGAAGCAGTTAGTACTGGATCTTCGATGGTAGGTTGCCAGTACCACCCATGGCTCAGATTTTACTATGAATAGAGAAAACGTATGTAGAACCTAAGCCGTGGTTGGTACCTAGCAACATAATATTCCTGTTGCTATAAAGTACTATAGTAGTACCAGGAGGATCCGGGATGATGATGTACATTTCATTAGTACCAAATCACAAAGAAAAACTTAACAGATTACGGATCTCAACAGGTGCCTAAACTGAGTTTTTGTTAGAAATTTACTGGTACTATGCCAGGTCTTGTTCGCATTACGATAATATAAAACGTACAAGCAAACAGGATCCAAGGTGGTACTCGACAATTTTATAAATGAGAGTAAAGTTGATACAGATTTGTACTTATAACGTGAAAATCACTGTTAGTACCATGATAGATCCCAGTCGACTACGTATTAGTATAAAAACGTAAGTACAAATAAGATCTAACGTAGTACTCTACAGTTATAATCAGTATCACAAGCTGCAAATAAAAAAATGTAAATTTGTTGTTATTTTCAAGTACCACACCGAGTCCCGTAAGTCCTGCAATTTCAAACTCCTGCAAGTACCAACAAGATCCGGTATGGTACTAAAAATATTATAAAGTAGTTGTTGTAATGCCAGTTGGTTGTTTGCAAAGACAACACAGAGTTCCTACCGTACTACGAAGGAAAAAGTACGTAAGTACAAGCAAAACCCCGTACAGTTCTTTGCATAGTATTGTAACATCATGGGTGCTGTTCTGTAGATTCGACAACAGATCTTGATCGTACCACGGTGGAAAAATGACGTCTGCACGAGCAAGATCCAGTGCCGTACTACAATTATCATGTAGGAGTTTTAAATGAGTCAGTAGTATGTAGATGGTTTGCAAGTATATTCCTAAGTTCTGGTCGTACTACGGATAAATGTGACGTATGCACTTCCAGAACCCAGAACCGTACTTTACAATCGGAGGCTTTTTGTAGACTGCAAAAGTTCGATACCACATCTTGACAATACTATGGTATAAAAAACGAAGTATTATCAAAGTGCAATACCGTGCTTCTGCTTTGCTTTTGAAATACGTACCTAATAAAAAGTATATCGGTATGAACTAGAACAGCACCGAGTTCTTGTTTGTCCTACAATCAAATATACGTACGAACAAACAGAACCCAGTTCTGGTTTTAGTACACTTGACAAGTAAAAGAAATTAGAAAAATTATAATTTGGTGGAATTTGAGGAACCTTCTGGTGCCAAGCAAGGTTCTATAAGTATTACGATATAAAAAAACGTAAGTACAAATAGGACCAAGCTTGGTGCACAGCAATATTTCCTTACACTTCGGGACACATCACAGTTAAATATTAAAAAATAATTAAAACACTTTACCTCACAGGAAGATTATGCAGGAGTCAAGAATATTTCACACTTTGTATTCGTAGACACCTTATACGATTCGGATGCAGATGAATAATGACTGACTACCCCCTGAAGGTACGGGTTTAAGTACTTGTTAGGGATTAATCCCTTATGCAGGTAATTGGAAATAAATGTATTAATTCTTATTAATTAATTATAATTACATTTAGATATTTCCAGGTAGAAAAAACGGTTAATAAATTATTATTGCATTTTTCATAATAGAATATGTTCTTAGAAACTCAAAATCTTAAAAGCGAAATGCCATATACAGGGAGATTCATAAATGGTGACCAAAAATGAAACCTCATATTATTTGGTGAATTTTAAGGGGTCTTTCCTGTAAAGTTTTTATCTAGGGGCTTCCTTAAAAAGATACATTTGTGAATCACCCTGTATATTGTCATATAGAATTTTTGTAGAGCACATATATCTCAACGTTTTTATTTTCATTCTACGTAGATATTTTGATTTGTTGGAAGTTTTCCTGAACTAGGCATATACAGTTCAAGAACATTTTTGACAACAACAAGCTTTTTATCTATAGGAAAAATGTAAAAAAAAATCATTCTCGACTAATTTAAGTTCATTTCTGATATACAGAGTGATTTCACTTTAAATACAGAAACTGCGGGACTAGATTCATTACCAAAAAATAAGTATAAACTATAAACTTTTTTCCTGCTTGACTCAGTATTCGAATTGCAGGGTGTTAAAGTTCACCAAAGAATATATATTTTCTGCCATATCTTCATAATACGTTAACGGAATTGAATAAAATTTACTATAGTGTATTCGCTTACTTAGACCTTTTATTAATGTTGTGGCTTTAACCAGTGGCGTGCTACTGGAGGTGCCGCCCCATTTTCCCAAGAAAAGATACGCCACTGGCGGTTTGCAAAAATAATGTTACATTCAGGTCCTGTTATGTTAAATTTATGAAAAATGTTTCTTGTTATTTTTTAATAGTAGCAGCCGTTTAGGAGATATTTGGGCTTGTTTGTACGTTTTTTTGAATTTTCCTGATAAATTAATCCGTTTATTTTATGAAAACTTCCTGGTTTTAACCAGTGATGTGCTAGTAAAGCGTCCGACAACTTTTCCTAAGGAACGAATAGGCCATTGCGGTTTTTTGCAAAAATAATTTTATTTCTGGATGTGAATTTTCATGATAATATTTTCTGCGTGTTATATCCATAGAAAATAATAATTTGTTAATACAATTTGTTTGGAAATTTCGAGTAGAAGTTTTACTATTTTTAGTTTGTCTTGCGATTTTTTTTTCTAAAAATATTTTTTTTTCGGAAAAATGAAAACAAATTCTATTACTAATTTATATCTGAAATATAGTTTTCACCAAGTTTTGACGTCACAACGATGTCGAACAATTAATTTAAAAAATAAATTTTCATGACTTAAACCACTATTCTTAAAAAAATAATATTTATTATTATTAACATGAGAACTTATTATTTCACGTTTTAACGAAAAAAACATGTACGGTAAACATCAAACCTATATGAAATAAAAATATAGAACAGTACTAAGATTGATTGAAGATCATTTATTTTAAACCTATTTTTCTAATTTATTTTTATAGTCCAGTCGACTTTATGACATACCCCTCGTATGAAGTGCCGCTTGATAAAGTGCAATAAAATGTCTACTAATAATTTTTTACGTTCAAACTCTAATTTAAATTGACTATCAATATAATAAGCATCTTCTATTGAAAACTAGTAGAAAATTTTACACCTAGTTACCAACACTAAAATAGAATCGGGGTCTTTTTAATTTTTGTTTAAAGATATTATACATAGTGTCCCTTAATTCGATTGTCAAACTTTTAAGGGTGGTAAAAAATAACAGAAAAATGTCAAATAAGCTAAAGGTCAATTTTGACTCCTTATGAAGATTACTTATGAATAGTGGTTTTTCTAAAATATATTCTAAACTAGTTGTAGTATTACAATCAAGTTTGATACACATTTTTTGCTATTACGTGGGACCCATTGGTCACCTTGATAAAACTATGTCAATTTTTTTCATCTCTTGGAAAATGTAAATTCTAGTGCTCTACTATGAAGAACTGATACTAATTAAGAAAATTATTGGTATTGAAAAAATGTTTTCGAGTTTAATTTTAAAAAATAGACAAAAAATTGTAAAGCAAAATGGAATATTTGTTTATCATAGTATCATATCTAACATGTTAGACCAATCAAATTAAATTTTTACTCTAAAAAAGTCCTATCCGCGAGATTATTGTAAAATTGTCTAAAGGAACGTAATACAAGACATCTCTCATCTTGTGAGCAAAAACTTTTATTAGCTAACTTTTCTATTTAAACAAATAAGTGAGGAAAACAGTTTTTTCACTTTGCAGGGAAAACCATCAATTTTAGCGAAAAGTGACTCACAGACAGCTTCTAGGGAGTAAAATTATCTACAAAATGAGACTTTAATAATTAGAAAATAATTTATGAATTTTTACTTTAATTTTACATTTAAATCGTAATTAAATAGCTAACAAAATATTGAAAAAACAAGTTTACTTTGCCTGAATATGTAAAAAAATAACTTTTTAAATGAACGATAGCTTCATTTATTTATTTAATAATAGTAAAATAATTCCGAAATTAAAATTTTAATTTATATTTCGTTTAACAACAATTTTTGTGACATTTTTGTAAATTAAAAAAAAGTAAGTGTAAATGATTTTTTTTTCTGGGGTTCAGGGCTATTCTACGAATTCGTAAATATGCCCATCGTTATTTTTTCGTCGAGCTACCCCAGTTTAAAAAAAAATAAGATATTGCAAAATTTACAGCGCGCATCAATTTACGCAACAGTTTAATTAGCGAGTGCCTTCTCTTTAAAGAGCTCGTGTGTCGTTAATTTTCCACATTTTTCTATGCAATTCACGGGAAATCGTAGTTTACATAGTAAAATTTATTTTGCGAAAAATTCAAGTCTTAATATTTATAATCAATTGCGCTACGATTTAAAAATAATTCTTATCTTGGCTCCTGTTGGTCGTAGAGGGTACTTTTTTTATTTTAAAACTGTATTTTTTTTTGCCAGCTATCCATTGCATCTATTTTCAGTGAGATAGCATAAATAGCAACAATGTTATTCAAATTGTTTATAAACGAAAAACGCACGGTTTTTTAATGCACAATTTGAGAATATTAATGTCAAAAAAACGGTGATATTTTTTAATAGGTCGCTTAATTACGTCTTTAAGATTACAATGACACTTTCAGAATCATGTTTGGTTGAAAATTAACGCCTGTACAGAGGTTTAAAGTTCATAACTTTTGGAGCCTCCGTTATAAACAAATAGAATTGTGCGAAAACTATTGCACCTACAGCCCCCACTTTTGGCACACTTTTGAAGTATGACAAAACCCTCAACTTGTCATAGGTTTTATAAAATTTTAACAATAAATGCGATAGCTATAAACAAATTAAAAAATGGGCACTTTTCTTGTTTTTTTGCAATAACATTTTTGTTTATTAACCGATTTTGTCTGATAATTCTGGCGCTAGGGTTAATTTTATAATATTTTTATTTTTTCACTTATGGCGAAATTCTCAAATAAACAAAGAAGAAACAAAAATTATACACAAATAAATAACTTCAGCCAAAAAAACTAGGTGTTTTTTATACGTCTCCTATTTGCTGTAAAAAAAAACATATGCCTGTCGGGGGTATTCTAGTCTAATTAAACGTCACTATTTTACTAACTTTTAACTGAATTAAATGTTTTTTTATTATTCAGATCGTACAGATGCAGTCCTTTGAATGTAGTAGTTGGTCTAAGTTTGAAATTAAACAAAAAAGTGAACTTAATTAAACTAAAATACAGGAGGTATTTACCTCTCCGTAACTGATAATTGCAGAAAAAAATTAAAATTCGTTTTTCTCAAGTACTGTGTATTTTTGCCATATGCTACCAATATAGCATTTTTACAAAAAATAAACTGACGTTTCAAAAAACATCTGCGTTCTTTCTACCAACAAAAAGATATAGCAAAAAATAAAAGTCTGTTTAAGGTGTTTTAAGTACGAATTAAGCTTATATTCACGTGTGGCTGTCTTTAAAACTTCCTTGTGACCATTTTTCATTGAATTATCTTCAAAGAAAATTTTTTTTGGCGCGTAAATTTAACATTTCTGTACTGATAGTAAATGCTTTGTTGTGAACAAGCTTTAGTTAATTTTTTTACACCTAATTATGACTACTGTATATAAAATGTATAGGTAGTTATCAAATGGTAAGATTTAATTAAAATATTTTAATTAAAACATTTTACCAATAAATACTTGCTTTCACCTGTCAGATAATACTTTTTTTTTTATTCAAAAATGGTTCTTTATTTTGAAAAAAAATGTGTTTTATGTATTTTCAGAATCCGGAAAAAATATTTTTATATTTTTCCATAAAAATTCTGAAAACTTGCTAAATTATGCATTTCAGAGAAATTATCATTATCAAAGTTCAATTAACTGCTCTAATTTACATAATCTATCACTTAGGAATTTGTAAGCAATTTAGTGTTTATCGGAAGTTTGTGCATTATTATTCCATTTAAGTACCTGTTATTTACCTGCTAATCCGATTTTCCTTACAATTAAAGTATTTTGAGGATTAAGGTTATTGTACCAGACAATACGTTCAGGAATTTGCAGAAGTAGAGAAATGAATTTATTTAGTTTTTTTACTTTTACATTTACCTTTTTATCTTCAAATTAATATATATAGACCATAAACATTTATTTTATGTTGGGTCCACACTTACGTCTAATGCCGTTAATTATAGCACTATCTTATATTAAACGTAGGTATAACCACGACTTAGCCGTTAACTTGTCATCGTCATTATTAACGGCGTTAGACGTTAGGCGATAACACGAGTGGCGGTGTTTTTCAAGACATCAAAGCGATTTGCGCGTCATTTTTCGCATTGATGTGGTTACACTAGCATTGTCTATTGCAACGCATTAGAGCTTCGAGCAAGGTTTAATACGGTTGCATAAAAATGGAGAGGTCTAACGAAAAAATAATAGAGTTTTTTAGAACTGTTTTAAACGGATCCTAGATAAAAAGCATAAAATAATAATTTACTTTTATATAATACAAATTATTTTATCAAATAACGCGTTATTTGTTGAGTAGACATCAAACACAAGTGTAGCTATTCACTTTACCGCGTAATTGAATCTATTATTTTTAACGCAATAATCATTGCGATAATGGACGTTACACGTTAACGTAAGTGTGGCCCCAGCATTACAGGCTATTGATTATATCCAATAAAAAAAAATGGGTTAAAAGGAACTATGACGTTCAAGCAATTTTATTGCATGAATCGTTCAAAGGGTCATTTTTGATGAAAAAACCGTGGAGGGCTATTAAATTAGAGGGTGGAAATTGGAGATAGGGGTGAAAAGTACCCCTTTCAGTTTTTTTATTGTATCTCGAAGACGAAGCAAAATTTTGCTATAGTTCATAGGAAAAATTATTTACAGAATTGAATTTCCCATCGAAATGATTTATTTAAAAAATTTAAAAGGAAAATTGTATGCAAGAAATCGTTAATGAACAATTTGAAAAAATGCAAAAAATTCAATTTTTGCATGAAAAAACCACGGGGTGCTATTAAATTAGAGGGTTGAAATTGAAGATAGGGGTGAAAACCCTTTTGCAGTTTTTTATATATAGTACGAAAATGTAGCAAAATTCCGGTATAGTTCATAGGAAAAATTTTGTAGAAAATTTAATTTTTTTTAGTAGAAGTAGGCAAAGAAAATTGCTGAACAAAAGAACTAGATAAGATTCCCTTCAAAATGATGCGTTTTCAAAAGTTTTTGGACTAATATTGACTTAGTTATAACCGGTCAAACTTAAATATTTTTTAGATTTTCGTCGTTTTTAACATAAATTAGAATCAAAAAAGTAAAAAAAAATCAAAAAATCTTATTTTTTTGCTTTTTCAAAATTGTTTATTGACGATTTTTTGCATAAAATTTTCCTTTTAAATTTTTTAAATAAGCCATTTCGATGGGAAATCCAATTCTTTAAATAATTTTTCCTATAAACTATAGCGACATTGTGCTTCGTTTTCGAGCTACAATTAAAAAACTGAAAGGGGTGCATTTTCACCCCTATCTGCAATTTCCACCCTCTGATTTAATAGCACTCCTCGGTTTTTTAATCTAAAATGAACATTTCAACGATTCAAGTAATAAAATATCTTGAACCTAGCCTATTACTTAGAGATATAAAATAATTCACGGAAAGAATGCCTCGTAAAAAAATGTGTATATTATTGTGGCCTTCCATTTTATCACAACTGTACATATTCATTCAGAATTAGTATTCATTTTACAAGTGTAGAAATGTGACTAACATTTCTGCTTAAGCTGATTCAAATAAATTATTTCTTTTCTAAAATCTTATAAGGTGAAGTCAAACAATGTTTTTCGATACCGAAAATCTAGGTGTGCAAAATATACTAACCTCACAGAAGATTTATCAACTGATTACACAGGGACACAAAAAAAATCCAAACCCAAAGGACCCGTATATCATTTCCGAAGGAATTCGATGCGTTGCAAACAATCCTATACCTATAGTAAAAATGTATGACTTCCCGATGAATTTCGGATAAAAATGAAATTTTTTGGGTGAAAATTTTGTCCAAATATATCATTTTCGTAGTATTTTGAGGCGATGCTAATAGTAAAATTTACCCATGACATGATACACATGATATTTCTCAGAAACTCCAAAATTAGTGTTTTTTCATATGTATACCTGAAAATTAAAATATTTTCTGAGATTTTCAGTGCATCATATTTAGTAAAGAATCAGTTTTGACCCATATTTGGGCCAGTTTTCATCCAAATAGTGGATTTTCCGATAAATATCGAGATCGTAAATTTTACCAATGGCATCGTGTTCAGTTCCTCANTATATATATATTCTTTTGCACTATGATTTTGAATCACGTTTAAATGATAGTCAATCGCAAAAATGTAATCATTTTTCTAAATAAAATTTGTGTATGTACTAATTTGTGGAAGGTATATATTTTTTTCAGTACACCAATCTAATTTTTAGAAAATTTTTAATCACAAAACTCGCCTTAAAAGTATTCAAAGTATTAAAAGTATATATGCGGGCAAAAACCATAATACTACAATATAAAGAAATTTTTGCAGAAATTCCACGAAATTTTGAAATTTTAATAGTATTTATTCAATTCTATTGCCAAGTTGAAAGTAAATATTTAAAAAATTGTAATAAAAAAAATTTTCCTGGAAAACACGAAGAATATTTTGCCTTAAACTTTTATTATTTTAAATTAGAAGTCAATTTTATGGAAAAAAATTATCTCATTTGCCTCAGAAAAGTACATATTGTTTATTTAATTAGTTTTCACAGTTAAAGAAGTTTTAGATTAATGCAAACTTTATTCGGTTTTCAAGACTATGAAAACGTATTTGGCAGCTCATTTTTTAAAAATATTAAAGTATAAAAGCATCACTAAAAAGGAAGTGTGCAAAATGAAATATATAAGTACTTTGTCCTTTAAATAAGTAGGGAGGTTTTTTTGCAGAGATTGCTAATACATATTTTTAATTTTTGTCCACTTCTATCGTTAATTTAAACCTGCTATACCAAGTTTTTCATTGTACTATTATTTTAAGAAAGCTGATTAGGTAATTAATGGTCTAATAATATAATTTATTTTTAGGCGTAATTCAAAAATTTATATTTTACTCTAAAGGTTATCTATGTGTCATTTACTACATTAATAACCTTCTTAAATTTATTTAATGTTATTTTGCCTTCACTTAAATACATCGTGACCTGTATTGGAAAAATATTTATGTTTGTAAAAATATTACAAAATAATAGTGCCTCGATTTTTTTCTTCTTAAAAATACTATATAGTTTTCCTGTTTCATAGTGAAATTACACTTTGGGCGAATTATATTACATGTTTACTGTCACTTTACTTGTGTGATGTAATTTTACATAATTTTTTTTGAGTACAAAGAAATTTTGATGTAGAATTAAGGGCATGGCAATTTTGAGCCTTATTCTATTAAATTGGCTTTTAATGACATCAAAACATGAAGATTGCGTTAGGGTGAGGAAGGGATTAAAAATTTATAACTAAAGGTAAATTATACCTGCAATCAAGAGAGATTAAGAAAATAAATAAATGCTCCACAAAAGTGTCTACTGATATAAAGTTTTAAAAAGTAGATACCTACTTAAAAGTACGCCTAAATATAAAGCAACTGAAGAAAAAACATGTGACTATCTATAGGTATTTAAGTTTTAATGCTGAAGACTTCAATGAGAGGTAAAGAAACAAATCCTGAAAAACGCTTTATTATTAAAATACAGGGTGAGCCATGTTAACTTGTTCTTTTTTTAAAAAGAGTAGAATGAGATAGATATAATTTTCATCGATGTAAATCATCAGTATCAGACAATCTAGCAGCCTTTACTTGTTAGAATCACTTAATAATCAAATATACTACACAGAAAGCAACTAAAATGTCTGACCAAACTTTAGTGGTGGATTTTGCGTCAGAAATTAGTCAAAAGAAAGTGACACTATATATGAACTTTATTTATTTCAATAAAAACATACCTATACAGGGTGTTTCAAGATTCAAAGTAATTAAAAAAATGTATATAAATATAGTTCTGGAAAAGTTTCGTTTATGAGATACAGGATGTTTAGAATTTCATAAAATTAATGAAACTTTTTATTATTTTGAAAACAAACAGAGAAAAGTTTCAGAATTAGGAGATGTCGAGCTTACTTACAAGCCCGATTTGAACAAATTACTGTCTACAGAATTTATTTTCATTTTGATATTACTTTTTCATGTTCCATTTTTATTTATAATTTATTGTGCTTTAATTACTTTCATTTTATGAACATTACTAAACTCTCGTTGCTGTTAATTTCATCAACAAGGTAACAGATTTATCTGTTACCTACGCGTGAAAAAAGTTTATGGTTAATTAAGTTACTGAAACCCTCGCATATTAGAATATTACCTAATTCCTACAGATTCTGGATTTCCCATATTAACTATGCATATCAGTAATAAAATGATAGTAATATTATAGTATACAAAATAAATAGAGGATGTTAATTGATTGATAAATAAGTGAAAATATTTGAAACTATGATAAAAATGAAAACTGATGTAGAGACAAATTGTAACAAAAAATCTACAAATTCTTTGCAGTCACTTCGAGACATGCCCGGATTATTCATTTATTTGGATGTTTAATGTTGTTAAGTACAATAACATATTAGTTTCCACAGTCATAAAAATGGGGGGAAGGTTGTTTACAGAGTGGTTAATTGTATAAATTCAGGTTTTTCGCTTATAACTTTTTTCCGTTTATTTCCACGAGAAAACAGTAAAGTACTTTTTTTTCGTCTTCAAAAGACCTACAAAACTAGCCCTTGAGCGTCGAAAAAATATTGATTAGATCGTTATAAAAAGTTTATTTATAACTTTTGTATTAAACATTTATAAACTGTTACCAGAACGTTTTGGCATCGCATCCTCTCATTTCTTATCACTGTCTAATAACTCACACGAAATCAGGAATCAGTAAGTTGAATAGTTTACAAACTATGGCCTTATAAACAAATTAACTAATTATTATAGTCTGGACGATCCCGAGGATCTTCCACAATCGCACTGATTTTTTTCATGGTAGATTTCATAATAATACAATAAAATCTATTATTTTTTTTTAATTTCAAATTTGCAACCTGGATTTTTTTTTATTGTATAGCCTTAGTTGCAAAATTAAATATATGTCACACGAGCGTGATATAGTTATATATTATTTCATATTCGGAAAGCTTATAAAAAGAGCTTTCAGTAAAAAAAAATTGTCAAGATTCGTTGAAAAACAACGGAGTTACAGACTGTCAAAGTTGACGGCCTATTGTTAAACAAATTAAGTTGGTAGCGGCAAAAAAATATACTGTCATAACCGGCAACCCGAGTACTTTCCCAGGTAAAAATATTTTATTTGTGGAAGTTTGTTAAGTGCATAAGAAATATTGTCAAAAATCAGTGGGTCGCTTGATTTTCGGCGAGCTGTGGAGTCCGAAGGAAATGACGATAATATTCATAGTCCTGCCGTTAAAAAAGCGAAATTCGCTTGAAAATAATATATATGACAGTCTGTAACTCCGTTGTTTTTCAACGAGTCTTGACGAGTTTTTTTTTTTAACTTAAAGCTCGTTTCATAAGCTTTCCGAATATGTATAATATATAACCATATCACGCTCGTGCGTCGTATATTTTATTATGCAACTAAGGCTACAAAATAAAAAAAATTCCAGGTTGCAAATTTGAAATTAAAAAAAAAAGATAGATTTCAATGTATTATGAAATCTACCATGAAAAAAATCAGTGCGATTGTGGAAGATCCTTGGGATCGTCCAGACTAATAATTATTAGTTAATTTGTTTATAAGGCCATAACTTGTAAACTATTCAACTTACCGATTCCAGATTTCGTGTGAGTTATTAGACAGTGATAAGGAATGAGAGGATGCGATGCCAAAACGTTCTGGTAATAATAACGCAGTTTATAAATGTTTTAATTCGAAAGTCATAAATAAACTTCTTCTGTTTATAACTTTTGATATAATTAATATTTTTTGACGCTCGAGGGCTAGTTTCGTAGGTCTTTTGAAGACGAAAAAGAGTACTTTACTGTTTTCTCGTGGAAATGGACGGAAAAAAGTTATAAGCGAAAAACGTGAATTTACCTAAAAATTATGCAATTAATTAACCAGCCTGTAAACAATCTTCCCCCCATTTTTATGACTGTGGAAACTAATATGTTATTGTACATAATATCTAGTATCTATAGTATCTATATTCAGCTTGAAAAAACAAAAATTCGCTCTCTATTTCTTGGCCTATAATAATGAACGTCTATCAAAGTTTATGAGGCGAACAGCAGCGTATTAGAATATTTCTCATTTTTTACAGGTTCTTATTTATCTGTCGAATTAATTGAACTGCCTACCCATTTTACTATAGCCACCGCTGATGGTTAGTAAAGCTTATTACTGAGATATATTGCGACAAACTATTTAATCATAACACACACCAAGTTTTACTTAAATATCTCTACTCACTTTCAAAATATTAAAAAAATATTTTTTTGGAATCTTGAACACAAAAGACTCGAAGACAAAGCGTTTGCGGCCATATGTTTATACATATTTTCAAAATCATTTCTTCTTTTAAATAGATACGGTAAAAAATCTGAAACACACCCCAAAATCTATTTTAGAATATTTAAATGCAAATTTTTGATATGTGAAATATCCTTCAGTCTATTTTTTTTAAATAATGATTTTCATTTAACTCTATCAATAAATATATAGGTATACTATATTTTCTCTACGTTCAATTTTGGCTTTCCCGAATCCATTTAGTGTTGTAGCATCTCGAAAATATGGGATTATAACAAATTACTTGTGCAGGTAATATTAGGTAAATTAAGGACTCATTACGTTAAATCCTGGAATGTTTGTGTCAAAGATAGTAAAATGACGGATTATTTTAATAGGTAGATAGGTATAATTTAATTGAAAAGGATTTTCTTTTAAATAGGATTAGTCTTTGGGTTTCTCATAAACATAACTTAAAATATCAAAATATCAAAACTATAGGTATACATTTTTGTATCTATAAAATTATTGAAAACGTGTTGAATTTAAAAAAAAAATCGTATTCATATTCGCTACCTTTTCGTATATTTTAAAAATAGCATATTAATCAATAATTTTGACATAAATCAAATTAAAAAATTACTTATTGTAATTGTTACTAGTTGATAGTATTAAAAATATGTAATGATAATATGTAGGAAATATAGAAAAAGCTACCTGTTGCATATCAGATATAATGCAAAATAGGAAATCTCAATTAATTTTTTCCCTATACAAAAAATACTTGGCAATGAACTCGTTTTTCAGTTGTTCTGCTTCACTTCTGATATTATTAAAACGTTCGATTCATAATTTTGTAATATGTATACTTTAAAGTAGATACTTACTATACAGCGTGTCCTACTAGTGCGGGAAAGTCCGATATCTATGTTAAAATGAGGAATATATGGATTTTTCTTTTTACTGTGTTGCCACATTTTTCGGAATGTACAAATTAAAAATATATTCAACTATACATGGTGTTCCACTTTTCCTGGCCAGACACTAACTTTGGTTTTTTTAAATAGAAACAAACATTTTTATATTTTTTTCGGATTCTACATAAAAAATAAAGGGTACTTTGTGTAGAATAGTTCTATTCAAATATTCACAGTTTTTTGGGATATCTCGCTTGAAAGGTTTTTCTAGTCGATATTGGCTGCTTACATTTTCTGATACTGACAGGTTATACTAATAGCTACTAAACCCATTTTTTTATCAGATGTTTAGTAAGGATGACTCTTCCGAATCATGCTCCAAAAACTGGACTGCGTTATACAGGGTGACCAAAATATCATGTCAAAATTGCCAATTGAAAAATTGAAAAATCTCGAATTTTTTAAAAGCGACACCCTGTATATTTTCATACCATGAGATGCAGAATTAAATTCTCTACGACTTTACTTTACTTGCTCCTATACCAAAATTCATTCGTTTTTCATGAAATCTCATTTCTATGAAAAAATGCCAAGTTTACAAACAGCTTATATGTAAAATAACGTAGTAAGCTCCTGTCAAAGGATAATCTGGAAAATTTTCGATTCACATAAGGTTTAATAAAAAAGCGACACTAATAATTGTGAAATGTTCAAACGTGTTTGGAAAAATTATCCACTTTCTCTCAGTGTGAGATATTTTTTTGAGGCAAAACAAAATGTACAAAATTTGGGACAAAGTTAAATAAAAATTATAGGTATCTTTTTTGTTGTAAATTAGTTAAAGATTAGAAGGTAATTTTTTCAAAATGGAGTTTGAATGAGACTAGTTGGTATTCACAAAGTACATTTAATTTCGATATTTTTCCTTTTGCTAAATCAACTGAAGATCTGTTCAGTTGTCAACTTATGGAAAATAATGTTTGATCAGTGAATTTTATTGATTATATTAAACAAACTGTTATTTGTTTTTCTTTTCTTGTTTTCCATTACAAATAATTCACCTCAAAAACTCATTATAAGATATTTTGTATAAAATATTTGTAGTTTAGCGTTTACACAAGATTCCCAGAAAATCTAAAGGAATCCCCCTCAATTAACAATTTCAGGTACCTACATTTGCCAAAGAGAGGGGCAATAAATAATCCCTTGTAGGTATTTAAATCCCAAAATGCCCAAAACACCTCAATCGTATACCAAAAGTGCCACCATAGACTCAAGAAGACATTTCAACTACGAAGTTATAAGTTTCTACAAGTTTTGTTAAAGTGAAGCTGTGCAACAGTGTGATTTTTCCATTTCGTTTTAAATGTAAGATGCATTTTAATTTTTTTGTCATATGTATATTTAATAACCTTAAAATTATTCCAAATAGTGGGCCGTTTGGCAGACAGTACAACCAGTGCTCGGTACTGCCAGATATCTGTATTCGATCAGGAAAAAATCTAATTTTTAATAATACCTATGTTACTTCCAAAATTTGTGGTAGGTTTCTCTTAGGTGCCTGTACATTCTTGGCTTTTCTCATTTGGGAACCGGGGTACTGTATGTTTTAGTGTGGTATAAAGAAGTCACATAAAGCATCACCGTACCTTGATTTCCAAGAGTAATACCGTCCAAAAAGTTATTCTAAAACCAGAGGAAAACTCGACAAAATAAAAAGTATTTATTGAGAAATCAGGAACTCCATGGTTTTACGTTTTTTTAAGCAATGTAGAACTTGTCGTGCCGATTTTTCTTTGAATCCTGATCTGCAACATCGCTGATGATGATACTGAAGAATTCAAAAGGGAATGCTGCTATTTGCAGACCTGGGCACTGGTTGTACTTTTGTTTATTTAAGTCTCTAAGTACGGCCAGTGCTCAGTGCTGCATTTATTCAGCTGTCAACAGTTCAACAACATTGTAAAAAAAATTGGTTAGTACTGAAGGCGCACCTCATAAATTGTTTTTTTTTTAGGTTTTCAAAAGGATGAACCACCAATTACCAACATTTCATCCTAGTTGATAATATAACAGCTTTATTCATAAGGTGTACAGGTACCACATGGTTTTAACGTATTTTTTTTATCGCTTCGCATCTTACAAGGAGAAGGTAAGGTAGTCGGATTTTTGTAATTTTTGATATTTATAGTACGTGTAGTTTGGACCTTGAATAAGAATTTTCCGAAGTAGTTCGACGCAACGTTCATAAATTACCGAGATAATCGATTTTGAAGTTTTACCTGACAAGTAAATCCACTTGATGTGACACACGTTTCAATTGGTAGCGTGGCCTAATTGGTAACATTTGCAACTGACAGTCACGAGGTCGCTGGTTCAAGTACGTCGCGTGACATATATTTTTTCTTTTTTCAAAACGCACCATATGATTTTTTATTATTTTTTTTCATCTCGAAAATTATGAACAAACGAAATATTATAATAAATACTTATGTATATGTAGGAATATTCAAATATTTCATTAAAAAGCACAATTGGTTGATAAACAATATTTATTATGAACTAACAATAAGATTTCATTAAAAAAAACAAACGNTCGCGGAATGGAAGCTAAAAAATAAAGCTTATAAAAAATATAAATCTACTAACCTCCTGGAAGATTATGACGAGTTTAAAAGAATAAGATCATCCCTCAAAATTAACAAAAAAAATGCTTACAACAATTTCATTGGTGACGCTGAAAACGCAATCAAATCCAATCCTAATACTTTCTGGAGTTTTCTGAATTCAAAAAAGGATACCAGTTCTATACCTTCATCTATGATAAATAATGACCACTTTATAAATGATCCTCAATTAATCGTTGACACATTTGCAGCATTCTTCTGTGACGCATTCGTTTTCTCTGAAGAATTTAATAACACTGTGGAAAGTAACAATTGTCATGTATTACATTTGATGAAAATCTCTGAGTCCGATATTATAAAAGCAATTAAAAGACTAAAAAACAATATGTGTATGGGCCCTGACCTAATTCCAGCATTTTTGATTAGAGATTGCGCTGTAATCTTCTGCAAACCTTTGCTTATCCTATTCAATCGTATACTTGCATCTGGTGAATTTCCTGATGACTGGAAAGTATCGCGTATAACGCCTGTCCATAAGAAAGGAGCAAAAAACGAATTCTCAAATTATAGGCCCATTGCTATCTTAAGCAATTTCTGTAAGGTGTTTGAGACTATTTTGCACAATTTTATATCATCCCATACTTCAAATATAATTATCCCTGAACAGCACGGGTTCATACAAGGACGGTCAACAATTTCAAACTTACTGTGTAAGACACAATATATTTCTGCAGCTCTTGATGTCGGAAGTCAGGTCGACGTCATTTATACGGATTTTTCTAAAGCGTTCGATAGACTCGATCACTCCAAACTGTTAAATAAACTTAGCAACGTAGGTCTATGTAATGGTTTAATAAAATTATTTCATTCATACCTCCGTAACCGATCCCAATATGTGCAATATCGTGGGTTCAAATCAGATGCGTTTCTTCAAACATCAGGTGTACCTCAAGGGTCCATACTTGGACCTCTTCTGTTTGATATTTTTATTAATGATATTGCGGAAGATCTAAACATTCATTATTTATTATACGCTGATGATGTAAAAATATTTGGTCAGATCAACTCTGTTTTGGACTGTGAGAATCTTCAGAGAAATCTTGCTTCACTTAATGATTGGTGTAATAAAAACACGTTGCCTCTTAATATTAACAAATGTAATGTTATGTCTTTTCATAGGAAAAAAGTGCCTATCACATTCGATTATGTATTGCAAGGCAGTGTTCTCAAGAGGCCTGATTGCATTAAAGACCTTGGTATTATTTTTGACGCGCAGCTGAGTTTCTTGCGGCACATCCACGGTTCCTTAGCCGATGCGTATAGGAGTCTCGGATTTGTTTTGAGAAACTCTCGAGACTTCAGAAACCAGTCCACTCTGCGATTATTGTATATAACTTTTGTAAGATCCAAATTAGAATATGGTTCAGTTATATGGAACCCAATTTATATTACATATACTTTCTTATTAGAACGGGTACAACGAAGATTTTTTAAATCTGCCGCATTTCTGTTTGATGGGGTTCATCCTGCTCGAGGTACTCCACAACAACTACGTCTTACTAGCAGACGTACCATGCACAGCTTAATATTTTTATATAAAAATATTCACTTCAAAATTAAGTGTGAGCAGTTGTCGTATAGAGTTCCCAGAGTGAATTCTAGGAACAATACGCTATTTATGTTACCCTTTACCCATACTAATTTATTATTAAAGTCGCCTTTATATCAAATGTTGAGCAATTGTAATAATATGGAAGGTTTTGATATTACTTTTTGTAAAGTAAGAGATATAAAGGCATACTTTAATTAGGTCTATTGTGTATATTCTTGTTTCTTTAATTTTAATATGTATATTTTTTCATTGTTTTTTACTGTTCTGTTGGTTGTTTTTATTTACTTTGACTTTTATATTAATTTTTAGGATATATTTTTAGTGCTTCTTTCCATTAATGTATTTTTTTGTACTACAACTTATCCTTTAAGTGGGTTTCACCCGTTGGATATTTTAAGAGTAAATAAATAAATAAATAAATTTGTGTCCCCAATACTTATCTTCTGTTTCAGCAAAACTTTTCAAGTAAGACATCCACAAATAAACGCTGCTTTTTGTACACTTGGGTACTGGTCGTACTTACGTTACTTTTTTAATACCACCACTACCTGGTCAACAACTTGTTCCAATTCACCAAGTCTCCAGAATAGACTTGTGTAGTTTCGAGTAAGACATCACAGTGGATCTTCATTCGGAACTTTACTTAGCCAACTTTTCTAGATGCTTAGAAGATCCTTGAGGATGACAGATATGTACCAACCTTATAGGGTTGCTCCTATAGATTGGATCATGTCTATTATTTCTCGGAATACCTTCCTCAAGTCAAGAAGACTCCATGAGCCACTGTTTGGGTTTCGTGAAGAGGACGATAGGATTTTCAGGTTACAGATTTTGGAAATATGACTTTGAGCTACCTCGGGTAATGGTCGGACTATGTGACTTTAGAATTATAGTACGGTCAGTACCCGTTGTTGCTTCAAGCCTACTTCATCAGATACGCTCGATCTTTTGACTGATGTCCATATAGTTTTACCCTTTAGGAAGCTTAAATTAGTATTTATGTATGTGCTGCTATTGAAAAAATATGATTCGAAGGTTTAAAACTTTACATCCATGGATCTTAGACAGCCTCTCGAAAACCCTATAACTTTAGGAATCTTTAAAGAGGATACCACCTCTTGTAGTCATGGGTATTTGCCGTACTACGTATTATTTTGTATTTGTAGTACCGCCAGTACCCTTTGCTGCATTTGGTTGCCAATCCACAGTTTCATAACAGCCATCCTTGAGCATTTAAAATTATTCTATGTCTCTGTATTAGTCGAGTGTGCGTAAAACTGAAGTAATCATTAGTAGTTAGTATTTTATTACACTAGAACATCATTACAATAACTCTAAATTGGTGGATATGCTATTGGTGTACAGTAAATGTAGACAAAATGTTAAGGCCGCAGAAAGATTGTACCCGATTTTTCTCAACGCCATATATCAACTGCTGACACTCACATTCAAAGAGGACATAATGCTGGTTACTTTTAGCTATTTTATTTCTCACTACCAAAAAAGAAAACAAATATTTACAGTAGAATACAAACCAGGGAGTATCAGCTGATATAGGCCGAAACGAGCTCTAATAAATTTTAATAAATATGTCAACGATAGATGGCAGGGTATAAAGGTAGGACTGGAAGCTTACATTTGTACCCGGCTTTAGATTTAGACAGAAATAAATCATAAACTCTAGAATTATTGAACATATTTGTAATTGTACTGTACTCCAAGAAAATTTGTGATGTAATTATCATTATTTATTTAAAATGTATTTATAGCTATGTTAGATGCTAATTATTAAAGAGGGATGTCATCCACTACGTCGCTATTACTGAGTCAACAAGAACCCCTTTTGGAATGCGCGAGCAGTCGAGGTCAGCCGATGGAGCGCGGTCCGCGGGGTCAGCGAGCACAGCAGTCAGTCACGGGAGTTACCAGAATCCCGATATAGCTAATAAACAAGAGACATAGGGAATAAACCGATTGTTGAAATTATGTGTTTTAATTGGGGGTGAATTTGTGATTAATCTAAGTGTTAAAATATTTAATGATAATTTGAGAAGTGAAATTTGTAATAAGGTAAAAGCAAATCAGCACTAGAAATTCGTATTTGTTGCAAACATTGACAAGTCTTATTGTTTTTTTTTAACATAATTTATATAAATTCAAATAAATATGTGGTAATCATTTCTGCATTTTCATTGTCCAATGTCCAATAAATATTACGTAACTTGTAAATTCTTGATCGTAAATATTACATAGGTATAAAGGTATTATATTATACCAATTTCTTTTAAAAAAATCAGTAGGTAGTGTTCATCTTTTTAAAACTAATGAATTTAAATCATGTTGCTTAACAATTTCAATATATTACATTTTTTTAGATATCTTTTGAATATCTAGATTTCTAGTATCGAAAGAAACATTTGATTTTATTTTATAAAATTACAAAAATTTGAATTTGAATTGACAATACTTTTAAAATCGAATAAAAATATATACCAACTTATTTAATTTTTAATCATTTTCTGTACAGCTATGAGTTTATTATTTACCAGTAGGTATACTAATATTCGCAGTTTGTAGAAGACAATAATAAAAACAAAAACAAATAATTTTTGTAAAAAGTATTTGTAAGCAATTTGAATTTACCGCTCGGTTGAGTTCTTATGTTACCAAGAGATGGCGGAACGGGGTCCCTCGGTAATACATGACACTAACCTTCTGTATTATTGGTTGATCTAGGGTACAATCATCTAGGAGTACAATATTTTAGTCAACACAGTAGTGCGTACTCTTTATTGTATATCTAAGCAGCAAAGAAAATCCTTTATAATTGTCTAATTATTCAGCATTCTATTGTTTAATTAACTTAATTGTCTTTAGACATGTTTAAACATTTCATGAATGTGTATGATAAGATAACGCCTATATCAACGAGAAGCGACAGCAAGGCTTTCTGCGTTAACAGTTTTCGTATGCGCTTGCGCGAATTGGGTTGTGTTGTTGTCAGTTTCCATCTACAATTAGAATCAACTTGAAATCAATAAAATGCATGGTTATTATTGTGCTTTTCGCGATTGTTCATCCAAAACTGGTGAAGGATTAACCCTTTTGAGATTACGTAAGGATTAGAAAGGAAATTATTATTATTATTATTTTAAGTACCTACCTATAAACTGTAAATCAGAAAAAAGCATTTTGATTTTAAAAAAATAATGTGGTATGTTTTCTTTTAATATGGTATTGCATAAGTATAGAGAATATCTTTAGGAAAATTTTTCTTTTTGTTTGCAGTGCTCGAGTGTGGATAGAAACTTGCAATAGACTCGATTTATTGCCTAGGATTGTGGATGTATATAAGAATTATAGGCTTTGTGAACACTATTTCGAAACCAAATATATTGGTAAAGGGAATGTAAGAATAACCTTATTGCCAAACGGAATACCTATACAGTTTCCTCAACTTAGAAATGGGCAAGAAGAGCTAGAGGCAAAAATTGTGGAAGATTGTCCCAAAGAAGTTATTGCATTGTCAGGTACCTATTTTTAAAAAACTATTTCAAATATTGCAGAAAAATATTATATCTGTTTAATAAAAATATTAGTTGTAAAACATCTTGTTTTATTTTTTTTATATATTATACCTAATTTGTCTACATTTTACTACAGTTATCCTTGTATTATATGAACAATGTTTGATACTGATGCAGTTCGTTCAGTGTACATCTATTCAAAAGTGTAACTTCTCTCAGTGTAAACGATTGTGTTTCTGTCAAATCGGTCGACTCTAGCGTGACCACAAAACATCAAAGGAACCGCCGATTCTGTCGCTTCTCGTTGGTATAGTGTTCTCTGGT